>NC_091524.1:7298092-7606986 GCF_041682495.2 Bombus fervidus
AGAGAGAGAGAGAGAGAGAGAGAGAGAGAGAGAGAGAGAGAGAGAGAGAGAGAGAGAGAGAGAGAGAGAGAGAGAGAGAGAGAGAGAGACGAAAGGAAGTGGTGGGTGGAAGTAAAGGGGGATGAGACTGTCGGAGTTTGTAATTGCAGCGGCTTTAACGCGCTGCTGATGGCCGATGGCACCCGGGACTGGGGTAATGGTCTGCACCAAATGTCTCTTCTTGCTAGGGAGTGGAGACGTCGAGGAAACCCGAAGAAACGAGGGAAACGGTATTCTAGAAGACACCGAGCAAGAGGGCCACGTAGATTCGCCGTCTTTCTCTCTTGCTACCAGCAACCTTCTCTCGGATCGTTCCCTTCTCTGATGCCGCAGATGTCGACATCAACCGATATATTTCTTTGCTCTTCCTCCCACCTCGTCACCGTACCCACTATTCAACTCTTCGCTCTCATCCACCTCTGATCAGGATACAGGTCGATACGCGTGCAATGATGCTTCTAGTCGGGTAAATATTTAAACGAGGACAATGCTTCTGGTTGAAGTCCGTTGGCAAAGTTCAAATGATTCCGGATTTAGAATAATTTTACCTGATATTCCTTCGTTAGAAATTTGCCGAATTAAGCAAAAAATAAGGTGTTCCCTATTTTGTACGATTTTCCCGGTATTTTCTCCATCCTTGCTTCATCGCATTTTCCTATTTTCAACGAATTTTAATGATTTTCCATTGTTTGATTGTTGACCCCGTTTTGAGGTACGGGAGAAGAGAAATGTTCGTTACGCGATTATCGACATACGCTTGCAGTTTTCGGATGTTCTCTTCAAGTATTGGGAAAATCGTCCTTTAAAAATAATGATTTTACGAATGTACGTTTTTAGAATCTTTAGCGCTTTTTATTTTTGTGAAAAATAGAAGTAGGTTTCAATGTAGAATGTTACTTAATTGTTATTATATCTTAATATCTATAAATATTTTAACGTGGGAAATATTTTAAATAATGCTCTATTCTAGATGACACGAAAAAAGACTCTGATACTACTTATTTTATTTACAACTAAATTTTCAATCCATAATTGTATTTGAAACACAGCACAATCATAAACGAAGTCTAAATGGGATTTACTTTCTCATTGAAATATTTCTACAGTGTTTTGAACATACACTCTGGAGGATATCAAATTTACAACACCTGTCTTAAAGTTTCGAAACGCCAATTTTCTATAGTTATTAATTCGTAAAACGATTCAAATATGGAAAACAGAAGAATTTACGATTTGGATAATAAACTAATTTTATTTAATAACAGAAAATATTTTATAATCCTTATCATCAGTTGAATAGTATTTAGCAGAAACGCAAGTTATTATAAATATAGTATTAATTCCAAATAATAATTATGTAACATGATGCAAACATGAAATACCAACATTTATAATTTTAATAATGAAACAATTTTATCTAATGATATAAAATCGTTTTATAATCTTTATTATCATTTGAACAATATCTTGGGAGAAATGTCAGTCATTGAGCACACTACGAGTCACTTAACGTCCAAACATTTACACAGATTCTCTCTCAACCTCGAAGAGAAAATGTATCTACTGTGGCAGGCAAGTTGTAGTATATTCACGTACAAGTACTAGTTAACGTAGAAGAAGCTTACTGCTGTTTTTCACTGGCACTTAATCCACGATTAATTCAGTCTACCGTTTATACTGCCTCGACTCCGACAAGGTAAATATTTTTGGCCCGACAATTTTACCATCCGCGCTTGCAAACGTTTCCGAATAAAAAATACGACTCTTCCGCGTCATTTTAAAAATTCTGACTTCATCATAGAATTTATATACTTTCATGAATGGCGTCAAAATGATCAAAGACGTCGAGACTTCCACACGAATATACGTATAACTCTAATTTCACCAATTAAATATTCAAGTGGTAATTTTAGTCGACAAATTCCTAGTATACGTCGATGGCGTGTTTAAGAGTCTTCCTTGATATTCACGCGACTTGGTGAAGTAAGACTTCTTATCTAGAAAGTAGGACGTGCCAAGGGAGTGAGATGCGCAGTACAATTTTTTAAAATTCGTGTCAAGCACTATCGTGGTAGGAGTGCAGCAGAGCAAGACGCGATCCTGAACGATAATGTTCTAGCACCGAAAGTCCGAAGGCTTACACCGTAAGTTGGGAGGGACAGAAAATACGTATCACACTACGTTGCGCATCAAACTTTTGTCGCTGATATTGCACGATCCTGAAAATTGTATATTAGATTTTCTCAATTTCCAGTCGAATTTTTTGTCAAATCAGGATATTATGGTATTAGTAAGAAATCGTAACTGAACACATTTCCATATAAAGACTACGGAGGAATAATGTAAGATATAAGATATTTCATACAGGAATTAATCTTACTCAAGGAATCTTTCTTAAAATTCATACAAAATTCCATGTAAATTTCATGTACACTGTATATGCAGCAATATATTATTTATTCTAAAGATCTGTTCCGTTATATATTTTCAAGTTTCACAAATTCTACCGTACAATATCGCGTAAGCATCAGTATAACTAACAAAAGGATGATAGTACATGAAAAAATAAATAAAAAGTATGGAATGTTTTTGTTCGCTGTTTCGTTTTCGAGAAATTGACGATTTCTCTATGATGAGTTTCTGTTTCGATAATGTACACGATTAGGTATTTTCATTAAATAAATTGCTTAAAACTTATATACTTTGGTTTATCGTACAGACGAAGAGCATCAAGTTTAGCATATTTCTTTCCAAGACATAAAATGTAAAACTATTTTGGTAGAAATCATAAATTTGTTTTATTTGCCCTTAAATCAATATATAAAACACAGCGTATTAAATTCGCAAGCAAATTTTTATCGAGAAAATAATCCTTGGAGGATCAGTTTTCGAAGAATAATTGAGCTTCGTTAAACGTTCATTGCGTATAATGGAAGGATTTGCCGAGCATTTATAGGTATCCATAACAACGAAAGGATTAATGACTTGACTTGTATTTCGCTTATCTTTAGCCGTGATGAGATTATAGATTGTTATTTGCAAAATAATCGAATACCAATCAGGATTGATAGCGTATGACGAGGTAATTTATCAAGCTTCTGTAGCTATTCATAGTAAACGAGCGCTTATGGAGGCTTGTAACAATGAAACAGTTGATTTCTAAACATTTAAACGAACGACCATAAAAATATGTACAGTTTCAAGAATTATTGTTTACAGCCATTGTATGGAATCTAAGTGGACTGAAGTAGAAATTGTTATGCAAAAGGCAAATGACATAGTGCAGTTTGATTTTCATTCCAAGTTTTATTTGTGAATAACAGCTTTCATATCGTACAGCTGTAATGGAAAGTGGAAAGAGCAGAAGAAAAACTATTCGCTGCGTCGGGTGATTATAAACAAAAAAAAAAAAAAAAAAGAAGAAAAAAAAATGAAAAATTGTCGACTCTTATGTAGAATATTTTTTAGTACCATTTGCGTGCCAAATATACAAAATCCGATAGTTACATGTAGACTTTCGTGACTAACTGTAGGTAGGTATTTACCGGATCAGCTGATGGATGCGAAACACCATAACGTAGCTATCTAAATTCTACATCGCAGAAGGCCTTCGTTATTTCTGGTTTCCTATTTATATTCGTCTGTATGTACATTTTCCAACGTGTCTGCTCTGAAACAAGGCACTCGGCCGTTGTTGAGGAGGGAACTGAAGCGGATGCGAAGGTTGTTCTTTTCCATGCTGGAAATGGATATGCTCGCGTATTCTTCTTTGGAACGGTCTCCATTTCGTTTCGGTAGTACAACAGCAGCAAAGTCTTATGTCACAGTTATCCTCTATCCGGTTTAATGTTCATTTCGCAACCGAGATAACGCTTTATCTTCGTACTGACGTGCAGAAATCCGTTGTTCAGAAGATTTTTGGCGTTCTGCTACGTCACATTTATACATACATTCACAGGTTATAAGTCACAGTGGGGCTCACTGAAATGGTCCAAACAGCATTTTGAGACTTCGTATACATTTAGCATGTTTTACGCACGTAGTTTTCTATTTTGCTATATAAAATTGAAGCTTGTCATATTTCTATGTCGAATCACTTTCTACTTGCTAATACCCAGTAGATCTTTCTGAGATGGTTGTAAATTAATTTTTTACCTACATAAATCCAAATAGTTTTTCACATATTATTTTCTTAATTGAAAGAAAATTTTCTTTATTGAAAGTTGATTGCGTGATGCAATATGCTCGTAAATGTATTTCTTTCTTTGTTTTGTTTCCTTTTTTGGGGAAGGGGCATTAAAGAAAAGAAACATTTGAAAAGTCTTTTCATCATTCATAGAATAGCAAGTATAACAAAAGTGGTATAAACGTATAAGGGTGCTTTATTTAAAGCTTTGACATCAAAAGCTCAGACATGTTCAAAGCAGCTGGTCACTATAGTTTATTTCGTGTAAGATAATATTACAAGCATGCAATATTTCTGAAACTTTCTAATGTCCAGAATCACGTTTAACCATTCACATAAAGTCATTGAATCTAAAAAAAGAAAAAAGAAGGAAATCCATATCTGTAACGGTTTTCGGAAAAAATAACTTGGCTCACTTTATTTATTACAAATTTTGTATAAAAGTTGCTAATAGAAACATCTTTTGTTCCAAATCAATTTTATCCCGAAATAATTATAAGCATATGTGTATAAATTCATTTACTTTACCATTTTATCGATTATTTTCATTTCATCGAAGATGTATTGGATCTTTGTCGCTTGAATTCTGAAATTACCTGATAAACCTATAAATTTCCCTAACGTGCATTTTTTTCATAAAAACTTATATTTTAGAAATAAATGATTCTAAGTTTATTGGTAAATTAATAAATTTTAATAATTACGTATCGTATATGTAAATAATATTTACATATTAATTACAATTTTAATATTCATTAAGGCAATTGTATTAATATAATCATAGATAATGTAGTATAATCTTAAATTAATTCGAATTTGTAATTCAATGTTTAAATCTGTTGCTATTATACACTAGGAAAATTTAATAAGGCAAATTATCGTGTTTGAAGAAGGGGCGAATGATTACGAGATAACGAGGTAGGACTTTATCGGATAAAGACCGTTTGATTTGTGAGTTGGAAAGTCATGGCGGAAGTTATCGGCTGTACGTGTTCAAATGGTAGAAAGTTCGGATATCAATGGCGCGATTAATCAAAACCCCGTTATAAATGCCGCATTTTTTCAAGGAGAGCAAAGGACGCGACGTTATTCCTAGATAAATTTTTGTTTTCTTCTTCTTTTTCTTTTTCGTTTTTAAGAAATGCAAATACGAGCGAGAATATACAGTGCACTAACTCCTAAAGATTTAGGGGTGTCGTTAGCGTCAGGGTAACATTTGCATTTTCTATGTTTTACCGGGGTATCTTATATTCGAAGTGTTTCGGAGCTTGGTCAGATATTACGCAGCGTGACAAAGATCTGATGAATCTAGGTCGGCGCAGCAATAAAGAAATAGCACTTTCCTTGGTATTTTAAATTTCAAATTATTGCCTGTTCCGCAGGTTACAAATAAAATGCTTCCTTTCTTTCATCTCGGACACTCATCTCCTTCAAATATAAAAACTGACCCCGTGGGATTATAATAGAAATCTTTATTAAATGAAAAGTATCCGATACTTCAAAGAAAAAGTCTTTTCTTTTTTTTTAAATAATACAAGGAACTAATAAAAGAGTAGCATTCCTACAGAATCCAAATTTTTTTTCAATAAATATACGATATCTTTTGGTATGGCCAACTGAATGAATTATTTTATAGAAAATATTTCAATGAACTAATTTTATACGAAAAAATGAAAATCGAAAATATGGAAGTACATTTTTTCGTCTAGGACTTTATTTTGGGGAAATTTGATTTAAAATATTTCTCTAGTATATCTGTATGTAACATACAGTCATTCACGAAAGTCGTCAAAAGAAAGGGTGTCATGATAAGCGTGTGTGAAGGTATTGTTATCCGAACAAAGTGCTACAAGTTTTCACTGTAAAGTTAATGAGTTCCAGACTAGAACTTTATAATATACGCATTATAAATTCAAGTAAAAATATATCGTTTTTCATTTAACTAAACGTCTTGTAGTTGATTATTGCAACTCAATGAATTTTCTTATAGATTAATATCTCTGCTTATGTTCGCATTCATTGCATAAAATAGCGAAAAACACCCAATAAAACGAAATATTTATACAAGACAGAATTTAATATCCTATAACAAAGGAAATTTAACTTCATAGAAACTCCAGAATTATGAATCCGAACAGAATTACGCGTTCAACAGGATGGAAACATTTTCAGTCACTTCTAGAGCAGTAAAATGTATTGTGCGTGAACATTCTGTTTCACCGTGTGTTCTTTATTACCCAATACAAGCACTGCCAATATACATAAGTCAAATCTATAGCGAAACATACAGTAGTTAGCTGCACGGTTATACAGTATATCTTAACTTATCTGTATATCAAACAAATACTTAAAGTCAATCTTTTCCAAACCAAATATTGTTTCTTCTTTTTTCTTTTGAAAATTTATGCAAGGAATTTCATTCTATATTTTTCTTTTATTTTTTCGTGTACAATCATTTCTTTCTCGTACTTGTATCATAAATTACAGAATAACCTGTATACATTGTACAACTTCTCAATACCTGAAATTCGATTTTTGTTGAAATAAATGAACTATACATAAGTGGCAAGAAAGGTAGAACATTGGCATATTATTCAGAAACTTTTTGAAGTGACATTGGAACGAGAACGGCGGCGAATAATATTCGGCATTGAGTGTCATTGAAGCAGCATAAAAGATAAAGGAAACTGAATTTTTATGCGGCGACATTTTTATCGACGTAATAATGAAATGCATCAATTCCCTGCAATGAAAAGGATATAAATTTCAATATCCTTTTTCGAGATTGACCTCGTTCAACTGGTGAAATGCACTCTGAAACACAGCAGGGGATCTGTGATAGAGCTCTAATGTTCATCCCTCGGAAAAGCAGGTCTCCGGTTGTAATGATCCACGAATTCGATGTTCAAAGGATTGTAGATGCACCGTGCTACGTGATTGTAAGCCAACTCACTATGTGAATTCCATGAGTTCTAGGGTGCAAAGGCCGAAGCATATCGTAGTTCAGACAAATTTGATCTTTACTGGGGTTAGGTATTCCAACTGAATCTAAGAATGCTTGCATACCGTGTAAAGACAATGCAGTTAACGTGATTAAGCTCGAATGAAATATTTGTTTTTGGGAAATGTTATTAAATATATTTTACTTAAAAGAAAAATCTATTATATCTAATGAAATAATTTTTGTAAAGTAACTAATGAAAATAACTCGTCAAAAATAAATGCAGCTGAAATTTTATTGTTGAACGAATTCATTATTTCTTATAGGTATTACATGATTTTGATAATTGAGTAATATCGATAGTATAGTTGATATATGTAAATAAATCATCTCTGTAGTTGCTAACATCATTTTACTACAAATACCAATTCTTGTAAATTTCAATGATGTAAAATGTTTTTTTTCAATAATGTAAAATGTATCGAAAATAATGGAAAGCAATGCAGGTTCGTACAAAAGAAATCTAGAAAAGGAATTATTCATCTATCCGAATCATTAAATGTTTCTTCTACAAAAGATATCATATTTATTCATTTTTCATGTAACAACGACTGATTGAGGTTGATATAATTTATGGCTTCATTATATTTAGTTGAAATGGAGATATATCTTTTGAAAACGTTTGAACCATAATTTTAAAAACGTATATTTCATATGCGCGCCTCTTTTGTTTGTAACATACATTAATGTAATGTAAAGTAAAAATTGAGAAACCAGAATAAGCGGTAACAATTAGACACTTTCCTTTTATTTTCTACATATTAATTCTATCTATATATGAAAATTTTCTAAATCGTGGCCATCATTTACGAACGTCGTTTCATCGATAAACGAATGCACTCGGTGGCAAAACGCATTTATAATTCAATTTACATGAAATGTTTTAAAGTCGACGAGTTGGTACACGTCTGGTATGGAGACCACGACAAATTGTTTAATGCAGCAGGAAGCGTACACTGAGGTAGAATAATAAAACTAGCGGGAAAGATCGGTATTTTGTTTTTATGCATCAAAGCTATCGACGCGTTTTTAATTGAAATTCAAAGGACTACACGTTCAAAGGATATATTGTATTTCTGTGCGAATATAGGAAATCGTAGGGTATATCGCTTTTAAACAGCATCGAACTCGATCGCCATAAAATTACAACAAATTCGTTATTATAATGTTTCGTCAGTACACCGTATAGAATTCCAAATTTTTATTGGGAAAAATATTATGCTTGACATATGCATATCGAATATTTTTCCCTCGTGTTGTTATTTCCGATTTTCTTACTTGCTATGTTGAATAAATAATTTTTTGCTAACTCTTTGAAGATTATTTTCAATCTTCTTACCTATATTAAATACGAGATACGTATCGTATAAAAGTTTCGAAGATTCTCTCTAAGTATCCTTTTTTAGCTATATTTAGAATGTATTTATTTTATTGGAATCATCACATTTGAAAATTTTCACTTATCTGTATGTTTTTCCATAGTTGCATTCAATCGCTTATCAAGAATTTAATTCTTGAAACAAGCATTGCCACGTTAATCGTTATGCAAACCTGTAGTTATGGCATTGTAGTTGCTAATGAATGTAGCGTATCGTCGAATCGACTGTAGCTGTAACCACGGAGTTTGCTTTTACGAACGAAGGGGTAGAAAGTAGTCAGTGTCTCGTGGGTGTTTCTGGACAGTCAAGATAGAGACAAGTACAAATGTTGCGAGAAATGAGTAAGGAATACGATGCTATCTAGGGGGTCATTTGATATCTCTGGATAAAGTAGGGACCATTGAAGTGATCCTGAAATAGAGGCAGAAGCGGAAGGAAGCCAAGGTTGCAAAGGGTGTAT
This sequence comes from Bombus fervidus, assembly GCF_041682495.2. Lineage (NCBI taxonomy): Eukaryota > Metazoa > Arthropoda > Insecta > Hymenoptera > Apidae > Bombus > Bombus fervidus. Next base: position 7,307,158 of record NC_091524.1, read on the forward strand.
ATCAAGGGTGCAGCTTTTTACTCGTGGCACTATTACATGCCAGTATTTACACGTATATTGCGTAAACTTAGCTTCCCTTTTCATCTACGAAATCATAATGTACGGTTATATCGCTGGTATAATATCTTGCAAAAATTTCCTCCTTTGGTTTGCTGTGATAATGTAATATGCATAAATGCTTGATAAATCCGATGCCTTACTGGAATATATGTTAAATAGCAGTGGAAATTTTAAATAATCTATTTGCATAAAGCGACAGCGAAAGTATTCTACTTTATCGTCGTTATTTGGAAAATGAAAAATATATATTCTGGTATGTATGATGTAATGGTATGTGATCGTTTTATCGCGTTAAATATTCTTAGAAAAAGAAGCAAAGAAAAAAATTATATTTCGTATAGAAGGCGTTGATTTTAATAGTTTTTTCTTAATCAATCACTCTGAAAGTATTTGACTATTTATAATAGTGTTCATTCGAATATCTATTATTTTTTAATAATCGTTACGTTTATCGATATCAATATATCCGGCACAATATCGTACACGTAAAAGCTTATCCATCGTGAATCATCGATTCCCAGAAATATTATTTCTTCCACAGTGTGTTATTCTCTAAATGCTTCTTTCTCAAATTGTCCGTAAATCTTTTAAGTTCAATTTCTGATACATATTACATGGATACGTAGCGAGTATTAGATTCGATACGTAAAATTGATTGTTAATAATCGGAGAAACATAACACTGCCAATGGCAGGAACAGTCTCTGTGAGTATAGCGATACCTACTGAATTTAAAAAGTATGTGATTTCATGTGTACGATATATGACAGGGGACCAGCGCATCGGGTACAACCATTTTCGGTCGGAATCCCACGGTTCGGTCTTTTTCTTGGCTCGTTTCGCGATTTTCCTCTTTTCCGGGTTTCTGCGGATACTCTGGGTTCCGGTATTTTGCAGTTTTGCATCCTGACGCAACCAACGGAGGAATCCGCAGAATTGAGAGCGACGCAAGTCGGCTGAATCGCGCTATTGAATATGGCCATGCGCCTCGTATCGAATTCCCAGGGTTCGGCATTATTTCCTCGTGCCAGCGAGTATGCATATTTGCTACCGGCGGAATATTTTTTTGTTTATACGATAGAAAATCGTAACGAGAGGGATACTTACATATCGGAATTCACCTCCATTTCCGTTCCAAATACGCCACGAATCTATTTTCTCGTTGGAATGGAACACGCATTCGCTATCGAGGAGATATCTTTTACCCTTCCCCTTCTTTAAGAACCGCTACTTCTGCACGGAACCGAGTCTTGCGAAAATCAGAGATGTATTCGATCTTTCTTACTATATATCGCTTATGTATTTTCTCCTTTTCCGTCTTTATATATGAAAGTGTATATTTACGTATATCCTTACCCTATTTCTCTTTCGTTTCTTTTAAAAATTTCTCCTACGAAACTAAACAAAGTAGCGTGTATCAAAGTAGTGTTTTATCCACATCAATCAATTGCGCAATAAAATATCTTTCAGCGTGATTTTTCATGCATGGATCGGCTTCGTTTCTCTAATATCCATCAGTGGATCCATATCACGATTGATTCTCCAACCTGAATAGCGTAAAATTTCATCTTTCCAACATTATGTTGTGTGCGTGTAAGTACTTTATACCGTTCGCCTCGTTACACGTCGAACGTTCGTTCCAAGAGGAACCGGAGATAGCTGTTGTTTCTTTCTTGCCCGCTCGTCCGCGATTTCCTGATTTTAGCGGTAGATTGGTCGAGAGCCATTTCGCGGTCGTTGGGTACTTGATGGATCTTTCGGGACACGTTCTCGGGGATTCCAGCGTGCACGACACACCACCTCTTCCTCTTCCACCTCCTCCTCCCCCTCCCCTCCTTTCCTCCTCCTCCTCCCCATCCCATCCACCGCCCAGTTTCTCGATTACGTTCGTCGTGATACAAGCTAGCCAAGCAACGTTGTAATTTTTGTCTGCGAGTGCTGCGAGCCATTGTTTTTCCACCGAGTCAACGGTCAACGCGCCACTGCGAAGCTTTTATGCTACGTAAAAGCTTTATTCTTCGTACGTTTTGTAACGACTACAGCATTCGTCACCGTTGTAATCAACGACGCGGCGCACTTTGCTATTTGCTTCTAATCTGGCTAATTGACGAATTATAAGATTTGATTGTCCGGATAATTCGCATTGAGTTTTTCAAAATGTTGAGAAGCGATCCACTGATCGATCGTTCTTCAAAATTGACAGGCACCGAGCTGTTGAAAAGCTGATTGGAAATTGCCATTAGGTTGATTAAAAACAGATCCTACGATTCTCTTTCTATTGTACATAGAATTTCTTGGCATCTTCCATCGTCAGGTCCAACTTCTCCATAGTTTTTGGATTCTACAACGAATAAAAAATTTGACGATTTTATCAATTTTCAATATTCCCACCCATTCTAACCTCGCTGATTTTCTTCCGTAAGGTAGACCAGTCTAGTTCCTGGACAAATTCTGTACAACCATCGAACATGTAGACTCGTATGTAGTAACAAAAGAAGACAAGCTGACGTGACGTTCGAAGTTCTGCTGCCCTGTAACTCTCTTCACGTCCCATAAATCAAACGAATCTTTTCAATCGCAATCCAAATTTATAACATAATGTAAAACGACGTACACGATCAAAGACAGAGATCTTTAACTGTAGAAGGAGAGAACTATACACAGCTCGGTGTAGCGTATCCTTTAGATTAATGGATTGTACGCTATGTCTATTACAGGTTAATGTTGCAAAGGCGAGTTTGAATTTTGAATGAGATGGGAATACGGAATAATCTCTACCATTGTATGGTTGTTGATCTATTGAATCAAGAGCCACGCTAAGGTTGAAGTGCCTTCAGTTGGATTTCCGTACTTGATATACGTTTTCTGCTTTGATTTTACACTCTCGTTTGGCTTAAACTTCATGTCAACCTACAGTTTTCAAATTTTTATTTTAACGTTGGAAAGATATGTGTCTTTAAAGCTATTGCTGCTTGTGATGCGATTGAAATTAGAATTATGTAGACTTTACTACCATAGATAGATAATAGATGTGTTGCGCCGAAGGGTAAGGTTGACTTGACAATCTGGAAGGTGATTTATGACTTTACTGAGACCGCTACACGTTGAAGGGAATTTTACTGGCGTTGAAGACGTAATAGTTGGAAGCTTCATACGATCCAAGTTTAATTACGTACATCTGTATGATAAAATTTTCAATTTTGATATTAAAAAATCATGCGACCCTTTAACAGACTCTCTTTGACATTAACTTGTCTTTTTAAAATATTTCTCTTCGTATAAACAGCATAGTAAAACTTTGAGGACAAATCGTTCAACCTAATTAAGCGAATACTACAAACACTTTGTAAAGTTTACAAGGTATGCAATAATAATAGCAAACAATATTAATTACAATCTGAAATCTACACAGATTGTAATTAGATTGAAAGAAACGATATTTTAACAAGCAGTAAGTAACAAGTAATAACAAATAGTATTAATTACAATCTGGAATCTACATAAATTTAATCGGATTGTTATTTATTAGTTTCACAATCCGTTAATTAGAAAATCCTCATTTCTCGTTGGAATGTGTCTGCAATATTTTGCGCTATTTTAAGTGTCTTCATCTTGGATATAGCTCTTTTAGAATAGGAAGCGACGCGACGGAACGAAGGAAAGGAAGAGATTGAAACTTTTGGAACTCCGTTGCTTTTCTGAAATAAGTGAAACACTCGGGTTCTCCTTTATGAACAAGTCTCTGTTCTTTCTCACCGTTGCGTTCGTAGAAAACAGATATTCTTTTCCACCGCCTCCACATTTTTTATTCGGTCCGTTGTGCTTTTTCACCCGGTCTCTCCTCGATATTTTACGAACTCGATTATTTACATTGGCTCGATACCACCAAGAGCATACTTTCTCCATGTACGAACATTTTACTTGTCAATAAGAACAGCTAGTGCGATAAAGGTACGCCATTTCTGTCTCATGATGTCCCAGTAACCAATTTTTGGAGCGAAGCTTTCCCAAGCAAATGTCTTTGTCGAATAAATTTGTTGTTCTACCTTTTGTTAGGTAGAAGGTTAAGTTATTTTTTAAACACGAATGGTAGATAGTCTACAGCCCATTTGATATAAATTATATTAAGACAAATACGTAAAAGATATTTATTATATCTAAATACTAAATCATATGAGTCTTTAATATTCCGTATCGGCAATAGTGTGTTGTTGTATTTATTTTTTAATAGTTATAAAAAAAACATCAAAAAATATTACGTATTCAGATTTCAGAGATAATTTTTAATCTTGAATCGTTCCTTAAAGGAACATATTCATATTACTATATTAAATATCAGGAAATATTTTTTGTTGTTGTTGTTTCTTTAGAGATCGATATGAATATATAGTATATATTTATTATATATATTTCGCAAAAATAATATAACAATAATAAGACGGTTAACAAATTTTTATACATTCAGGTGTGTTATATGCACTGCGTGCCATTTTTATATCTGAAAGGATAAAGATTCACGTCTTCCTCCTTTATGAAGCAAATACAGGAATAGTTATTTGTAAGAGTTGAAAGAAGAAGGTTCGGTTCGTGAAAGGATAGCGCAGAAATAGATGAATGACAAAAACATGCGATTTAAGGAAGACGATAAATCACTGGACGAGGAATCCAGGTTTCGGATGTCCATCTATAATCAAAGATGAGCAAGTGCATGATTCCACAGATTCAAATGCATGCAAAAAATATGCTGATATAGCTGCAATATTCCAGTGTGGTCAATCTACGAATAAATCAACTTCCATGAAATGTTGAATAAATGAATATCACATCGTTTGACAAAGGAGATCATTTTGATGAACAACCGGCTAACCATTCGCAGCTTTTTATTTTCTCGGTTTGACGTTGATCTATTCATTGACCGCACTTTAACTCGAGCTGAAAAATTGATATACCTGCTACGATAATAACTGGCTATCTGGTCAGTAATGTAAACGATTTCACTTTCAGAAATAATATCGGAATCGGATATTCGTCTACGACGGATCTTAATAACTATTCCATGAACTACCTGTAATATTCCTCTCGTTTAATCCGTTTATGTTATTAGTTTGCGAAAAGTCATAGAGCTTAGAAGGAGGAAATGGTTCCAGAAAATGGTTTTCAAATAGTATATAGTAGAATAATATATAATAGAATAGTAGAAATATTTTTCTATATTTTTAATTTAATTTTTTAAATAAAATTAGCACTTTATTTGTGGTGCCGTTAGTTTTGCGACACCCTGTATATTAATGCAAAATGTTTCGCATAATTACAATATAAACATAATGCCAACATATACTTCGTTTGAATAATATGCTTACCACTCGTTTAAATAATATGCTTTTCATAGAAGATTATTAAGAGAATATTAAAAATAATTTCCTCTTTCATAGGATCTCATAGATCGCAGGTAATTTCGCTGACGCAAATGCTTCAAACGGCATTTTCTTTTTCATTGTCGGCTATTCATAGGAAATTCATCGGAATCATTTCAGTAGATCTGGAAGATTCCCTACGATCTTATCCTCTGTCGCCGATTAATCATTCCTGTTCCCGTTCCTGCCAGCATTTTTTATCTACGATATTTCCGACCCACCCTGTAACCCGTATTTTTCTTCTTCATCGTACCCACTTCTCGATTTGGCGTTTGTTTCGAGTTAATATGCTTTACATGTAACGAAATTTTACATTAACCCTGAAATGCATAATTTTCCTAAACATACTGAGACTCATTGATAGATATAAAATATAATTCTAAAGTCGACCTTAGACGTACATTTTTTAATCTTTTCAAATAACGAAGCAGTTTCATACGATTTGCTCGAAAGGACAATGATCAATATCACATTTGTTACCGCGGCATATTTAAAAAATAATTTTACCGCGTTATACATATTTTTCTAAATATAGAAACATTATTATTTTAACATACATATTTATAGATATGTAAAAGCAATAGTAAATGAAGTAATTGAAATGAAGAATATCTCTAATTATGAGAAGTTATTTCATTCCGATGAAACCATTATGTACCTGGTGTGCGAATATAAAACGAATACTCAACAATCTAAAACTATGAAACAATCTGTTATTGTCGGTGTTTGATGGTCACTTGCAACTGTTGCGAACTGTGTATTTTGTTTCGTTACATTGAATGCACTTGAAGGAAACAACGTTTTCTACCGTGAAAATTGAATACGCTATACAAATCAATAAAAGTCGGCGCAATTCACTGTTCTCGTTATTTTATTTAGAGATACATCAGCATTTCATGTTTGTAATTTTTGAAAGTTGTTAGGTGGCTGTAGCTGTTTGGTTCAATGGAAAAATACGTTTGTCGCTACTGTAACCACGGTAAAATCCACTGGGATAAAAACGAGCTATTGCTTGAATGCAACTCCTTTCCCAGCTTCTTTTATTTTACGAAGGTAAATTCTACTTGTTTTTATGGTTCGGTTGTACTGCTTACGTGTGTTATCTGAGTTCCTAAGAGAATCGCTTCCTAAAAATAAAAAACAAAATAAGCAGTTTAACCGAGTATTCATTTAGAATTTGATGTTATGCTGCATATAATAAGTAATTTATTTGTTTTCATACTATACTTTCAATCGTAGTTTGATAATCACAATCAACCAGCTCCATCTTGCTATGATCATTAAAGTTAAATAAACTATTAATATTCATTACCGTTTTGTGAAAATTTATATCCTTTCTTACTAAAATGTCATTTTTAATTTTGCAGCATTTTTTATCGTTTACCATTTAAACTCTTTAATTGCCAAAATTAAGATTGTAGATTTTGAGCTCACCTTCCTGCCCATAATACTAACCACGGTTTCGTGTATGGTTATGCCAGTTATGTATACTGCCGGTTACATTTAGAGAGATATCTTTACCTGTTTTTATTTAATTTTATTTGCTTCTTCTCTTATGCAAAATAAATATCTTTCTATTTTACTATTTTCCAATAATTGTAACATTTAGATATTTACTGTTTTGCATTCGTAATTGTGATAACTTTCCAAGAATTTAGTCAGTGTAGGGCAACGTATATCTCCGTTACAATCAACTACTTAAAAATTCCGTTCCTTAAATGAATTTTCGAGAAGCAATTTTCCAAAACTAGCTCTCCAAATTTATGTGATATACGACCAGGCGACATTTAATATTTCACATTTGTGTAGAATGAAATTGTTTTTGAAAATAAAAATATTTAGGTTTGTTCGTTTCTAAGGCAACTTTATACTTCAAATAGATTATTATTTTGCTATATTATAAATTAATGCAGTGTATCACTTGCACACACAGAAATACGAGTCCTTAATAAAACATATTATAATCAATAATTTACAATCCCTTAGCGAAAGATATTCGTCACGCAGATTAAACGTAACTATTATTTTACATTGTACAAGCATTTCTTCTAGCAACTGAATAATGCATGGACGCAGTAAATTGCGTCCCATACGTAAAGTTAATTATTTTTTAAACACTCATCTACGGTACCGAATTTCCACTGACCCGAACATATTCAGTCTGTTAATAATCGAACAAATAATTGAACGGCAATGTCGTCCGCGTAATTAACATGTAAATAATGTGTAAATAATGTATAAAATAATACGTTACTCGACGCGATTCTTGTTATACATGTCGTTCAGAATCGGGAGATTTGCCAAACACGTGTGTAAAGACGAAATGAAAAATTAACAACGTTAATCATTTTTGTGCAGAGAAACTGAAAGCTTCGAAATACGCGTATTTGGTTAAGAAAATAAAAGAGGAAGGGGGATCGAGCGAAATTAAACATCAATGAAAATCAACACACGGAGACAATTCTGCTATTGAACTGTCGAGCAATTTTATAAGCTGAACCAGGTGTATTGTGCGATCGCAACGAGCAACATATACGTTTGCATTCGTAAATCATTTTTCTATCAGGTTTGGTCGAACTTTATTTCGTTGCGTGTCACGGACGAATCGTTTCGACAAATTGGAAGACAACGTTTATAGCATTCACACGCAAGCACGCGTGCATATGGACGAGCGAAAAGAGAGCCAGCGAAAGAAAAGGAATGAGAGAGAGGAGGTTGAAATTACACATAAACGAAACGTTTGACAGAGTATAAACATTTATTAGTTAAACCGCATACACGTTCGATGTAGTTCAACGAAGCGTTATCTCGGTCCTATGGAAACTTGACAATCGACTTTAGAATGCCGCTGTATAACACCGTTTACTTTAGCATTTAATAATCATGACGAATTGGATTCGTTATTTCATTGTATGAGAATAATTCGTATTTTCTGGTCAATAGATTAAAACTTAAAACATACACAGGCATATATTATCAAACTTTAAAACGTGTAATAAATTTATGATAATAGAAATATATAGCAAATAAATTTGAAATAATAGAAATTACATGTCGACATAGCAACATTTATGAATTTTTAACAAATCGATATGTTCTATTAAGTTTCTCCTATTAAATTAGACAACTTTCGTACGAAAATCTTTATTCACATGTTAAATGAATAAGAAAGTATTGACATAGTTAAATTGGGCACGCTATATATGTGAGATTTGCAAATATCTTTACTAACTGGACAAAACTATAAATTACGTGTATCTTTTATGCGTGAAAAAATCTTATATTCAATATGAAATAAGATTTTAGATGCAAGACTGAATGAAGCTACGAAGGCTCGAATAGTTAGAATCAGGTCATTCCATAAGTAATGCAGTTTTTTCTAAGAGTTGAATTTAAAGCAATGGAAATCGTCACGAAGGGAATTTCATTTGGTTGGTGCATATGAAATCTCGATTCTTCGAAGTGTTCGAATTTGGACGCATCAACTTTAAATTATGTATAATACATTGAATGTTAAAAAGATTTATAATAAAAATGTCGAAACCTCGATGTATTAGTCTTCGTAAATAATTAGAACATTGGAATATACAATAATTTTCCTATATGAATTTCTATTTGACACTGATGGCATGAAAGTTGCCGGGAACACAAGTTTAGCATTTGAAAGAGGTGAGATTCGCTGAATTTTTTAACGTATAAATTATGTTCAGAGTTTCAAAGAAACCTTGAACAAAGAACCAGTATCAAACCATCGAAGCAAGAAATAAATCTGCGATAATGAAACTAGTCTTTGAAGGAGCGCGTTGAATAATATCCCTGATGTTTTAAAGAAATTATACGCAATTAAAATTTTGTTTAGAAGAAAAATATTTAGAAAAGCAAGATACGAATCAACCTGATTCTCCCTGAAAAGGGACAGGCAGTAGGAGACTTGATAGAAACATGGCAAACAATTACAGAAATAAGGAAAGATATATCGCAGATTAATTACAATAAACTGTATAGTATAATACATTCGTAAGATAATCTAATAGAAGAAGGATATTGGTTGGGACAAATATCTGACACGGCCAAAAGTGATTTTACCGCTTAAACCGCATGTTTGATATTTAAATGGCGCGCAACGATAGCATCGGTTACAGAATTAGGCTTCCGTAGCCACTGGCATATGGAATTATAACATAAACGTAACGTTTGACCGCGTCGCCGGTCAAATAGCGGATTACGACGAATACATTGCGAGGAAACGCTACCGGTGGCTTGTCGGTAATCCACAGATAGTGAACTCGACTCACGTTCGGTATGTTGTAACCAGGCGTCGTGATACATACGCGTTTCACTCGTAATTGTAACCGTAGCCTCACCAACACTATTCATCCTTCGAACATTCAATCTTTGGATGCGCTAAATCTGCATGAACGTTGTTTCTGTTGTGCTCCTACAATTACACTACTACACCAAGGGACGATTCACTTTGGTTCTGAAAATTCCTTAACGTAAAATTATTTAGATAATTTCTTTATTATCTTTTTTTCATTTCTTATTTGTTTTTTTTTTTTTGCATAAGGAACCTGATATCATTTTTATTTCAACATTACTATTGTTGTTGGTTTAACGAAATACGATCACCGTAGAGGCCGAGCTGTCGAGCAAAATAAGATTCTTAAAGATTCGTATCGAGTGACTAGCAAACAGCTTAATATTTTCTTACAGAGAATGAGGAAGTAGCGTCGAATAATGTAGTGAGAAGGTATACAACTCCATCCAAAAAATTAAATTTGAGAATTAATAATACCAAAACCTTGTTCCTCTTTGAAACCTTACAACATTCATGAACAACATTTTTTACCGGAGATAATAATATCAATGCAATTCAAAATGATCATAACAGGTGTTCCATCCTGGTATCTTGAGAAATTAAACCTTCAGTTAGTGGCGTGACGTTAAAATGATTTGTATGGAAAATGATTGCTCCATCCAATTCCAATCAGAGTTTGTGCCACGTACATATCGTAACAGTTGTTCGTAATTGAACATGTCGATAGCTTGTTGTACAACTGGGAAGAAGGCGATTCTATTCAAAAGAATAAAATTACATTTTTCGATACGATGCTTTGGTTAAATATTAATTTTCATCAATCCCAGGGAAATATATGTAAATTGAAACTTGCATGTAAATTAAAATACGAAAGAAAATTTATTTGCCCAATTATAGTAAAGCAAATGGGTTTGAATTTGGATAATACAATCGTAAGATACTGGAGAGAAAAAGGTAAATTCGTAGCACGATAAATAGAGGATACTAATGCGAAGATGACAATGGCGGACGAAAAGCTCGTTTACTCGGCTTACGGTTTTGTTATCCACACTTTCCTGCATGCCAGAGTATGAAGTTCTGACAACCATTAATTTCCTCGTACTCAGTTTTACCCTTCCTGTCAGTTTTGAGCCATCGTTGGCGATATATTACCTTCTTTCCTGTCCAACACGCTGACGTCCGTTGCATACGGTTTTTTCAATCCTGCCGGTAATTAATTGATACCGGTATTTCATTTGCCCCCGTAACTCACCATCCGTATAAATCTGGTTTTCAATTAAAAATTTCAATCCGCGCCACTCCGAAGTGACAACGAATTTTTAGCAGCAAACAGCATGCTTACCGAATATTAACTAGGAGCTTTCCGCGTGTATCATAAGTAATAATAGTCGCAACTTCTCATTTCCAGTTGAATGTAGTTCCAATTCTTTTGATCTTTAAATTATCATTTCTTTTTTTATTATTTCGTAGTATTTTTATATATTAATAGTATGCATTATGATGTGTTTGAAATGTAGAACGCTATTATGAAGTATATACTAATCTCTTATTCTTGAATTTTCTATTTATTAACTGCGTCTTATCGTGCGATCCTAAAGTTATATTTCCTTATTCCTGCATAAAATATTTCTTTATAAATAATTCTTATATTTGACTATGCCAAATACGCTCTATTACTTTATTATAATATAAAAGCTATTATGAACTGTATACTACTGTTTCATCATTTAGTCAAACAATCGTGGTTTGTCATAAATCATAAATATTTATTATAAATAGAAATTTGCAATTTCTACGTGCTATTTTTGGCTAAGTATGCCTAATGTTTCTTTCTTGTTCTGAAATTACAATTCTTTCTTATTACTTTATATTTTCACTTATTAATCATACACTAAAATTTTATTCGTGTGTTTCTTATTTTCCATAGTAACGGTCTTATTAAAATATGAAGTGATTAATAAAGCGACTGATCTAAATTTTAATGACGAAGTTTTAAGCTATGAAAACAGATAAAAGTAACAAGTATGAAAGTATGAAAACTTAAAAATGAATACAAGTGTATCAGGAAGATGGATGGTTATGTGTTTGCGTGTCTAAAGGTGATACCGTTCTCTGTATCATATCGTTTTATCTGTACCGCATCAGAAATTGCCTGTAAGGCAAATATTCCCAGAACTTCTGGCCATAAAATGATTTACACGGTATAGACAAAATCAGACACTATATACATACACTCATTACTACAAAAATCGAAAGCAAGCAATTCGGCATAGAAATCGGTTGAGCATTCATTTTTTTCTTCCTCAAAGGTATAACAATTTTTTCAAAAATGGAAATCCCTTGAAAATCAACAGTTATTGAATGATCAAATGATGATCAAATAATGATCAAATAACTATAAATTCATGTATAACTTTATATTGTCTTCTCTATCTTGTAAATCAATTTGGTTTTACATCAGCATCCATTAATTATTGTTTATAAAAAGAAATAATGATAGACTTTGAGATCAATGACTGAAAATATATATGTATGTATGTATTTTATATTGTAATGATAAACATGTCTACAATTGTTAATGATTACATATATAATATAGTACATAACTTTAAAGTTTACAAGGCACAAGATTATCTTTTAACGGAAAATGCAGGATCGACGACATCGACTTACAGCTAACTACAAGATCCTTCGGTTTATTGAATTGTGTTATTAAATCACAGATATGAATTTCTAATTTCAGTCTTTACTTCCAGTTTTACGTCGTGACATTTGACTTTGACCTAATTTAATGATTTCTGCCTCGAGCGCGTTCAAAGTTTCCTTCTAAGACGTGCATCATCAGTCTTCTCTCTGTTCTCATATTTCCTGCAAACTAACCTGATAAATTAATGAACTTTTGTTAAGTGTAAAGCGTTTCAAGAATGTGTAATAGATCAAGTAAGAATATCGTATATTACAATATATCCGAAATATATTTTATACTTATTTATTTAGCCATTTGCATACTTTACTTACTTTATCTTATCATATGTATAGCTTTCTTGTATTTTTTCCCATTTTCATGTCAATATTCATGATTTTTTAAAAGGGCTTTAAACAATAGCGTGATAAAGACATCCGTTTGAATAATAGGGACATCTAGCAAGTTGATAAACGCATGATATTGGAATTTACATTTCTCTTGTTTTTCTTCAAGACCTTTTTAGAATTTGTCTTCTTTTTTCTCATCCTCTTTTAGAATTTCCTTCGTACCAGAACAAGAGGAATATTTATTCTCATAGCAAGCTGTTATGAACTAACGAGATTTTCCTACAAAATTCGTTGCAAATAAAATACGGGATGTAATTCAAGAAAAGTGCACTTTCATAAACCATAATAACCATGCGACCTTTTCCTATTTTCAAAACGGATGGAACAGGTTTCCAAATCTGATGACCCACTTTAAAATCCTTACATATTTATGTATTCGTCGAAATCTTATACAAGAAGTTTAAATAGTCATGGTAAAACAGGTAGTGCACTTACATTATAAATAGTGGAATATGATCAAATGCTGAATAGCGATAACGAATGGATGAACGTATAAAACATAAACTGTAAAAGTTAATGTTTGTGTGTACATACAGTATTATGTAAAACATTTCTTTCCACCATGTTTCACTATTCAATTTTTAATTTTTCAAGTACAATTGCATTTCTCTCAGCTCTTTTTTATAAGTTAAAATGTCAACACTTTTCTAAACATTTACTCCAATTTATTTGGTTTCAAACAAAAACGTTACGGATATATACCAATTATAATTAAGAAATAATAATTATTAATCAGGATCAGGCAATTATCGAAATACTGTAGGGAGCTTAATAGCGGTTAGTTGAAATTGCACTATAAGAACAAGAAAGTAATTGCATGTAGCGACGCGTGCCTTCTTCAGGCACGTATTACAATAATTTGACAGTGCACCCTCAGTTTACAACATTAGGCGAGAGTTAATTTACCATTTTTCAAACGACGCACAGTGCGACAGCGCTGTTAACTTGGAACTGCCATTACCGTATTGTTATAGCGAGTTATAGCGCTGTCCCTCAAGAATAGTAACAATTTGTGTTTATTATCTATGCGACTAGCAACCTAGTTTCATCGTGTTCAGTGAATATATTCAAAGTTAACTGATCAGTATATGCACCCGGTAAGCAAGGTATTGGAAACTGCAGCTTTTAATGGAATTGGATAGACTTGTCAGTCGGGGAAACGCGGCTAAGACAAGAGCCACGTTGATTCCCGATGTTTATAAGTTTGTCTTAGAAGAGGATGAATCCACGGGAAAGTTTTATTGAATCACTGCTAGCCAAACTTCAAAACAATCTTTCGCTTCAGTTAATTGGTTTCTGTTTAGACCACTAGTGCGATTTTGGTTCTTGGGCTTTGCCAATCTCCGAAATGCACGTAGAGTTTAATGTGAGTTCATAAACTACGAATTGAAGCTGCAGTTTCTTAGGTGGAAACTGCGCTACACCTTTTTCAACCTGCAGGAATGCTCTTTTAGTATGAACGTCCTATTTACATCTAATATTTTTACTCACATTTTGTATAGCTTTTTCATAATTTACACATAAGTATCCCATGTTACATACACATTGTTGCGTGTTTAAATATATTTTTTGTCATTTATTTTCTTGCCGACCTAAAGCGAGGCGTTAATTTTTATTCGTTTGACACATCGAGCATATTTGGCGAATTCGTATATGCGGCAAATAATTTCAAAGACGATGCATTTGCTTGCTAGAACGAGAAGGTTCTTTGAGGAAACCATAGAATTCACAAACACCGAGGATCAAACGAAAATTCCTGCTTAACGCAATCGTCTTTATGCAAATCTCGGCGAGCTTATATATGGACTTGAATGTAAGCTGCAGCTGCAGACGTATTAATTCGTCTTTCATAATCCTTTCATCGTTTTCGTTCTTTTTTGTCAGAAATAAAATCTGTGTCGGAATTAGCCTTTTATTAAAAGAAAAATGTGCCATTTTCATAGTTTGTTATAAGTAATTTCTGTTGCATATGTCGTCTACAGTGTATGTAAATTCTAGAAATTAAAAAGAATGAAAGGCTATAATTGAGATAAAAGCTGCTTTTTGTTTTACAATTTATTAAATCAGTCATGTACAGGTATTTTTGTTGCCTAATGTGCGTATGTGAAAAAATCCAGTGATATAAGTTGTTGCTTACTTTAATCCATAGAAGACCATAATGTTAATCATAACTGAATAACGATCAAATTTCTTGCATTTATTTCCAAGATATTATTTTTTGCATTTTCAATAGCTTCTGTATTCATTCTTATTTTATATGTGTGTTGCTTTGTTCATTATTCGTTCACAATCTTCGTTGAGAAATACAAAATTTATTCAGCCACAAATACGTTTGACTGTTTTTAAAAAGATCGTTAATATTGATGTATGATCCAAAAAGTAATTCGTAGAGAAAGAATTAAGAGAATAAGTTATAATTCCACATCTTAAGTTGAAGGAATTTTATAATGGTACTGACTGCGAAAGACTTTCTTTCCGTTGTGATTTGAGTCGATGCATTCAGTAGAAACATCTACATACAAAGAGTTTATTTTTAAAAAGGGCTAAAGTGTTGGAGAAATCGGATTTTTACATCTGGATTCTTAAACAGCCTTGGAACGTTTCTCTAAAAAATAACACGTTATCGTCATATCCAAGTGCTTGAATCGCAATTTATAAATGGACAAATATAAAAGATATTTTATTGATATGAAACCAAAATCTTCCACACCGTGAAATATCTTACATGTATTTTCCATTACCTTTCACGTTAGTCTTTGCATAAGATGTACGAAACTGTAGATTCATGTAGTTGTTCAAGAATAATCTTATGTCGACTACGAGATGAAAGTCCCTTTCTCACTTCCATTACTGTCGTCTTTGTTTAGTATCTGGAAATTCGCAGAGGTTGAGGTAAAAGATTATTTGTATCCTGTTTCGGTAATCCTAATCTACATTTAATCAACGAAATATTTTAGCTCCTTCCTGAATATATAAACCACTAAATTGGTATCATTAAATAATGCAGGCTCAAATTTAACGCGTTAATTCGCTATTCGTGTGAAATGTAATCTTGCAAATTTAATGTGTGGTATTATTTCAAGGAAATTGCTGAATTTCATCGCACACATAAAGAAATTATAGGGAAAATAGTAATTACTTCCTTTTTTGCACATACGATTAAGCAAAACGCGACGATATGATTACGTGTGAACTCTTATAAAATCTATCATCAAAGAAAATAACACTTATTCTAATTTAGTAAAAGACCATTATTTTATTTAAAAAATCAATAAAGAATCAAAGAAATGCAATTAATTAATTGTTATTCTACATTATATGAAGAAGAGGAAAATAACTGTCGGTAATAATTAGAAATAACTTCACGATGGTATTATTACAGAACGAGTATGTTAAAACAAAATTCGAGTGGAATAAAATTTCACTCGCGATTGTTTCTAGGAATTTTACCGAAGGGTTTTATATAATTCAGAATTTATTTGAACGAAATGTGTGAAATTAGTCGCATTCATTTTACTTTACTTATCATGTTTCGTTGGAAAATTAAGAAGTGGAAAATACATGGATAACAAAATGAAATTGTTAAATACATTAGCAACAAACTGGAACAGTTAAACTTTTTCATTTATTCAGAAGTAACTTGAATTTGCAACATACTCGTGTAGACTTATTTCGTTTGGGAACTATTTAAATTTGCAAATTTCTTTGGTTCTTGTAAATTCGAAATCGACTGGTAGAATTGGTTTAACGATTGATGAACAAAGATTGATTGATGTTGATCGAAATTTACAAAAGTGTACAATGATTGATTGACGTTTTTGTTCAGATCCCTGTTTTATTTACTCTACACAGAGGGAACATGCATTTTTTATCTCTGTTCGATTGCATAACAGTTTTATACACCTTTGCGGTGGTGGCGCGGTCTAGCTAAAAAGTTGCGAATAATTAAAATTGAACTTTTTCTAAGCAATGTAGTCTACAACTTCGATTCGGAAATATTGACGTCGCAGAAAAATGTTCGAATTCGTGAAAAATAAACGCTTTAGAAAATCAAGGAAGGAAAGAAATATTTATTTCGTTCTTTCTAGCTTCCTAGCATTGCTTCGTCGTAATGCAAAATACGCAATAATAAATGAAGAAGTATCGAAAAATCTAGTTTTAGGAATTTCACATTGAAAATTATTACGTCGCGTTTCGGAAAATATTTTCATTCTCTCATTACTGATTTTCAATGAAATATAGCTCGTTGTCTGTAGAAACCACATGAATAGCAATTTTTAACAAATGCAAATTTCAAACAGACTGACAATGTGACGATCGAAATCAGTCATCTCAAAAAATACGCTTGCATCGCTGACACTTACATGGAAAAGAAGCACACCGAAAGGAAAATAACATTTACGTAATAAGTGATTGGTTAAATTTTAGCCAGCGTTTAATAAGCATTTCAGACTTATTAACGTATCGTGCAAAATGTCAAAGTGAGTGCTGTCTAAAAGCTGAGCACTCCGGGATTCATGAAAGGGCGTAGGAACTCTTTGAACAGGGTCTATAGTAGAACTTAGTTGCGAAATTCTTGTGCGTATCACGCATCCGTCGCTATGTTCCTTGTGAAACTATCGAAGTTAGTGCACCAAATTCGTAATATCCCGCTAATAAATTGAGTAATTCTGCTACTGAGTTCGACGAAGTGGATTTTAATTAATTCTCCCCATATCGATCTACCAGCTAACAACGCGGCTGAATCATTCTTCGTAGATCTGAGCGAGCTGCAAGCAGCATCCAATAATAATTTTAGAACGGACAAGTTTCAAGACAGAGCTGGAAAATCTGTAAAGCGACGCCACACGGATAAAACGAAGACGTTGCCCAGGCATCGTGTTGAAATCCGTGGAAAATCGCTCGCAAGTGAATCGCACAACGATCGTTCACAAAATGGCCCTCAGAACTATTCGGTACTTAACGCAGTGGTATACATGAATAACGGACCCATCCAAGCGCGTAACTTTCCTCAGCGACTTAGCTCTGGCTGTCTTTAGGACCCGTGCAAAGTTGAAATTAATTCATTTTGCGCCCTAGTTGCGCGCCATCGTACACGAATAACGGCACTCATTTGCGGCTCGTCATACATATTCATTCTCTTTCGCTATCGTCGCTCGCCACGGTACATCCTTGGCTCGGGCATATTGCCCCACTTAAAACGTTCTCATGTAGCTACCAAAACCGTCAATGCATACAGGGTGTGATTATTTGATAAATACCGGATCTCTGTACTTTTGAAAATTAATGTAGAACGTATCGATGTTGTAGACTTCATGGAAGGAAGTAGCGTTTATAATTTGTTACGTTGATGTTTATAATTTGGTACCCGACTTCAACTTTGTTACTGACTTTTGATTAATTCTTAATTCAGCGAAGTCTTGCTCTCGTTGAGCAAATTTTATAGAAAATTTTCGAGAAAAGTACGAGGAAGTTTTTGTTAAGTGTATTTTCTATCGTTTGAATTTTAGATTAATTTTTATGAAATATGTAGGAACATAATCGGATCGAAATTGGATCTGTAGCTAAGAACATTTCTCTATATGGCAAGATGTATTTTTTCAGATATACATATATATATATCTGTGATGTCGAATGACACAAAATTCAATGAGTTTTGTTGAATTAAATGATTTTATAATATGTTGTACATAATATGTACTGACGTGAATATATACATAGATTTTGAGAATATCGATCTGTTATTTGTGGAAACTGGTTTATGTTTATATTTATTACACTTGATTGGTTTAATGTAATTGTATATGTTAGATTTTACATTATAATTGGTGATCGTGTTTGAAATGTTACATAAATGTGTATTGTTTCTTGAAACAATATTGTTATACTGTTAACATACAAAATTTAAGCATTCCCTTATCTAACTTTGATAAGAGAAATTGGCTTTCCTGTATCAACCATGTGAATAGATATCGTTTAGGGTAAAGTAGCGTTAATTTCTTTTATTATTTTTTAATACGTTATATGAGATTTATGTTAAACGTTCATTATAATTTTCGTTGAATTAAATTTCTAATTAAAGTTGATCTGCTTAGTTATAGTATAATGATTTCAAGCTGTTTGTAATCGATTTTTGTATACGAAATCTCCCCATATACTTCTAAAAATCGGTGGATTATAATTATTGGACACCCTGTATAGACGACCAGAGTTCTCCAATGTAAGACCTTTGTTTGTACAACCGAGTTAACTAATTCTACGAAGCCCCAGCAATGTTTCTCGGACAAAATTATGTTCTACCTCTTTTACGCATAATACGGAATAATTATTTCTTAAAGCTACATATATATATATAGAAGATTATAACTTTGTTTTTACCAATTATTTTTTGAGTTGCCACTTTTCAAATCTCCTTCTTACGATTTCGAAAACGTGCTACAATATTTTGATCCTAATTTTTATCTTTATTATTAATTGAAAACTTTTTATAATTATTCTTATATTATCATCATAAATCTAACATTAATATATGGTTGTGTTCGGTTGATTTTGGTTTTAACAAACCTCTACTTCCTTCTTCGCTTTAATTAGTTTCATATAAAAAATTGTTTTCGTATATTTAATGATATCTACTATACAAGGAACGTCATATTAAAAAATAACAATAATTTCATAAGAATTCATAAACATTCTTTCAATTTTTAAACATTTTTTTAACATTACCCGTCGCGTCGAAGGTCTGGAAACACACCGACGGGTCTAACTGCGAACAATTGCACGCATTCGTTTCAGCCAAATGCGATAAAGGCAACTTGTGTTTCAGAAAGATTTACAATTTTATCCCTTTCAAACAGCAGTTGTGTGTGTTTTTGTTCGAGCATTGACTTGTGCGAGGGACTATTAAACCTTAATGTCTACTACAGGGAACACCCTCCTTTGTTTTTACTTCGATGGAGTTTCCATTCCAACGGAGGTAGGATTGGTTTTTGGCTTTCTTTGTAAAATTTAATTTATACCCCTGAGCGAAGCACCCGCTACGATCTACGCCCGTTTCAAGGGGTAAACTCCCTTTGCAACCGCGGATCCAATTCCTTTTCCTGAAATGGACTTAATGGATCATAGCCTTATGTAATATTCCAGTTATCGTTTTTAGCGTTATTTCCAATAACGCCGGGAATTACGAACCGACAACGACCTACAGAATCGAAACTTCGCTCGGCCAATAACCAAGCTTTAATGCATCGATAGTATTACGTATTATACCGCTTCTTTTTTCTTCTTCTTCTTTACTCCGTTCTTTTTGCACAGACGAATGCAGTCGTGATTTATCGGACTATTTCCTCGTCGACGGTATTGTGAATGAACTTCCAGGCATGTTGTTATTCCTGCTTTTGATTCCCTCTTTCCCAACACAGATGCAAGCTATTGTTGCACAGTAACCAACGATGTATCAGTGAAATGCATAATATACGCTGCATTTATCAACTACCACCTTCGTATTTTTACTTAGCGTTTGACCAACGAACACTCGACGTGTTACTGCCTTCTATTGCTTCTGTACTCCCGAGGAGTAATGCCTGTTTGTCAAAATAAACGTATTATTTCGAATGAAATAAAAGATAGATTATAAAGTAGTATGGGCATACTAGAAATTACGCGTGTAACATATAATTCTTTAAAAAGAATGATGCTGTTACTTGTAACTTGAGAGATAAGGCTCGAACAACATTTCTGTAAATGAATTCTTTTTTCATTGTTTCGATGTCTAGAATCATATGCTATAAGCATCGAACAATTTTCTTTAACATTCTGTATAAACGATCGTCTATAAAAAAAAAGAACCCTACGAATCTTCTGGACGGTCCAGTATTTATATTTAATTTAGAGCTCATAAAGAAAACCACGCACAATGTCCCAACGATTTATTTTATTCTATTCCTCATATTCGGAAACCTCAATGCGAAAATCGATCACGGGTATATCCGATTTCGTGGAAGTGGCGCGTAAAACCAGATGAACATCGTTTCCGTTGAAGATCAGACGACATCTCGCGATAACATTCGTCGCGTAAGGACGACAGCAATGATCCGTCGAATGAAGATATAGTAGCAAGTCAGCCGAAGATGCAATATCCTATGCATTCATATCGGTTCAATTGATGCACTCGAGACAGGATGGCTGCGCACAATGGATGCGTCTTGTCGACGCTCGGTACGCGATCCCGCCGGCAGTTCATTAAACGCTTTATTGTCCACAGAGATGTTCGAAAAAAGAACGTATTGATAGATATTGTGCAGGTGGTTCCAGGGCTTCGCTTACGTGAGCGGAGAATCAGTAACCGGAACGTGACGTTAATAGGTAGCGACGTGTCAGAATGTCTCAGTTTTTGCCATTTTCACGTCGATACCTCCTATTAAATCTCAACGAACACGTGCGTTCCATTCGTTGAAAGAGATACTCTTGGGCTGAGTGAATTTCAGGATTTTTATGAAATCAATGACTAAATAACATCAACATCGCAATGATTTATGTTTTATGTTTTTGGTAGTAGACTGTGTCGTTATTTTTTATCTATTGCAATGTATAATATCTATATTAATATTTAATCTTTAACATTTTCAATTGAAAAGAGAAGAACGCGAATTCTGAGCGTGTTTTCATTGCTGCTGCTTGGATTTTTCTTACTTTTAGACACTGTATGTTGACAAATGATTTTTGTGCAAAAGCTACATGTATATTGTGAAATACACACGTATATTGAATAAATTGCTATAAAAGCTTTTTAGAATATTTCGTGTTGCAAATACCATGGGTTTATATCTTGTAATAGCATATATTATGTATTATATATTATTAATATTATATACCATTATATATTATTGATACAGTTTCCTGGACAGAAAAAGATGTCAGTTTATGATTCTAATTATGATTTCATAATTTAAAACCTTTTTCATGTGTCGTTTCCACTGTCATCCAGCAATTGATATATAAATATTCAATAAAATACATACTTAAAAAGCGAAAAAAGATTGATATCAATTAAAAGCAAGTGCATTAATATTTAATAATATTAATCGTATAAAACTGGTTTGTCAGGAAATGCGAAAAAATTCACGAAGTTGATTTAAATAAATGTACGCCTTGCCTCGGTGCAAAGTGTTCAGCTATTCTCCGCCCGTACGAAAGTTCTAAGACAATAAAAACTGGGAATCGGCGAGATAATTCAGCGCGCATCGGTAACTTGCCAGCATCGAAATATTCCGCTCATTCACGGCAAACGTGTTGGATCGATTTGAAATAGTGGAAGGCTTGTATCTCGAACTATCCACAAACGATAATAACAATTTCAGACGATCATATAGCCTAGCAGTTTATGCAACTACTGGCTCTTGCATTATGCACTCAATCAGCAACCCAGTTTCCGGTGCTTCCAGTAAATATATCAAGGCTAACTCGATCAATGTACATATACATTCGCTGAGCTACTGGAAATTTTGGTCATAATGGAAGTGGCTACGTGTGGATTACTTAGCTGAATGGAAGACGATGTGGAACGAACGTTATGATGATACGTAACGAGCTTCGATAGAGTCTCGATTTTAATCTATATCCAAATTTCGTTCGAGAATGAGATCATGTAGTTTCGCGCATGGACAGATTTGGAAGATCACGTTAATACCGGGTGTTACGGAAAAAGGGTTTGAAACTTAAGTAAGGCTGTAAATTTGTAGGTACTGCTCATTAAGAGAAGTAAAAGATGTCTAGTCGGAATATGTTGCAAAATCAATCTTTTTGATGTTGTACTAACAATAACTTTTATATTTATGCGCTATATTTTTCAATCATGGGCTTTGATACCATTTTTGTAATACTCTATATGTGCCAAATATTTTTTATTCTCGTATATCGATAGTAACTCGAAGGTTCTGCCATAAAATTTGATTAAGTAATTTTAGTTGAAGATAATCCTTTACATTTTTATCGACATATTTTGAGTCATGTTTAGTAATTTTGTCCTCCAATAGTTATTCCCTGTAAGCACAGGAAATGTAGTATAAAGTGAAACAGTTAACGTGATGCACGTGTCTTGGCGACGATATTCGTTGGAGAAAGTATCAATAGAGAAATGATCGTGTGATCGTGACTGGAAATATAGAAGCAGTACGCCACATCTGTGCGTATGCGTGTGATAAACTATTACAATTAAAGATAAATCTAGTATCTTGAGGAAGAAAATTATTTTAATAATGAATTATTATGAATAATTTACTCTATATACACCGACGAAAATATAATAATTTGCATGTACTTTTGAAAAAATATACACAAGTCAAAATTAGAAGAAAAATATAATTCAGAATATACAGTGAAATTATTTCATAACATATTTATACATGATAATATTATCATCATTAAAACCCAAAGCATAAACAATCTAGTAAGATAAAAAGATAATATATTATAAATATTTAGTGATTGTCTGTTAAAGAATATAAATTAATAATTTATGTATCAATTCTGAGAACTGTCCCTCGCTAAAGCTGTCTACGTTGTAACGACAAATTTTCTACAATAAATCCGAATCAACTAAAACTTTACAAATTAAGTTAAAATCTGTTCAAGCAGCAGGTTGAACAACGCTTCTTATGAGCTTAACTCTAGAAACAAAAGTAACAAAGAGGAGACAGAAAAAGACTGACAAAGAAGTTCGGAGAACATACGCGGTGACAGTCCGCGTAAAGAATACCGATGCAATCTCAGGGGGAGTTCATTGAAGGTCTCATTGTTCGTCATAGAAACGGAAAAATGAAAGGAAAAAAAAAAGAGAGAGGAGAGAGGAGCCCGAGGTTGCGTAGACGTAGTGATAAAAACGCGGTTGTGTTGGAGCCGTGGGAGGATAGTAAAGCGATGCAGCCGATAGTGAGGGGTTGGAGTTCTGTCGCCCGGAGATCGAAAGAGGGAAGAGAAACGAATCGGCGGGTATTGCCGATATCGGGCGTGGCGCACGCATTGTCTGGCCGCACCTGCCTGCGAGCTCATCCTATTACGCATCTGATGTCAGGACAAAGGCACTAACTGGAAAGCGGAAACTGCATGCACACGGAGGACCAGCCATCTCCATTTTCTGTTTGGCCAGACGGCATTCCGCTGAACACCAGTATGCCACTGGATTATGAAAATATCACTAGAATATCTGCGGGGTTGGTTCGCGTTTAATCTCTGACGCTTCCAGTAAATTGTTCGAATAACATGCGGCTCTGATCGAGCCGTGTAGAATTTCAAAAATGGTTCTACATATATTTGGATAATTTCGCGAAAAATATACAGTAACTAACGAAAGTATTCGAACACATACCGTAAAGTTTTTTGATAAATATATTATACGTATTATAGGAAACTTTTTGAAATTTTCTGAAAAACACTATAATGAGACACGACTATCGTGACTTTAATAGTAAAATTTAAACCCAATTCGGAAAAGTATATAAAAGCTACAAGGTATATAATCACAATAGGCGCGTCTAATTACAATGCTAATGAGATAGTATATATAAAAAAAAAAGTTTCTAGGAGTTTCGCGATTGTTTTTATATCGAACGAATTCGGCGAATCAAATGTTAATGATATTCTTATTCGTTCATGCTGATTCCCCCTTTCATAATGTAGCGACCGTACGAAATGGGAAATCGGTTTGTTGCAGATAATGTGTTAATGGAAAATGATTATTATATGGCTGGGTCTATTGGACTTTTTTAGTCTCTCGGGTTTTGTCGCATGGATGTTTGAGAAAAGATAATTGAGTTCCATTAGCGAGTGGAATAATTAAATACAAAAGGCGTATGAAATTTGAATAAGTTAAGCTCATTCATGTATGCATCATATCTATGTAATTTCGAGGAAGAATGAAATTTTATGCCGACTGAACATACGTGCATAAAAGTGCCATTATTCGAAAAGAATTTATTCAATATCATGATATTCTGTCAGTTCATTCAATGTATCCAGTTTTTTGTGAAAATTGTATACTGTATAGATAATATTACAATCAAGGTATATTTGCTTTTATTTACAGTCGCTCACGAAATTATTCAAACTCTTATGGAAACCTTTTATGAATGTATCATGTATTATACGAAACATTTTGTAATTTTATTTTCACTGTAATGAAATTCGGTTGCCATGATTATATGAATAAAGTTTAAAACAAATCTGAAAAATATATATATAATAACGCTGTAAGATATTTACTGCAAACATATATTTAATAAAGTAACAAACATATAGTTGAAGAAGTTTTGTGAAAACCAAAGGTATTCCAATATAACCAAAGGAATATTTTAATGTTATGATCCTTAATATGTTAAAAACTATGAAAAGGATGGTACATGCTTAGTCTGAAAATTAAATAAAGGGACAATTTTAATAACACGAGATTAATTGACAACGTGTTGAATTTAAAAATTGTTCTCTTGTAAAAAGCTGCAAATATGATTTACGCTGTTTGTATAAAGCTACGTAGCAAATATTACACAAATTTCGAGAAAAATAATTATTTCTAAATCATTTCTGTCTATGTAGAAATTTTTGCATTAAAAATAGAAAGAATCTTAATTGGAAGGGGAATTTAAAATTTAAATAAAGGTGAGCGAAAAAATACCTTGGATATTCTACGAGTAGCAGTTTCATTGCTTCCGTTTCCACTCAAGTTGACATTCGAAGAACTGGTTAGTACGAAAGCCGTGGAGAACGCCGAGACTACGCCGCTGGCATACCAGCCCGGTGAAATTATTCTTTTCCGACGTACCAATGTAAGCCACGTACGGACCTGACGAATTTCGATCTTTCATTCCGGGGACATCCGTTCGACTTTCTCGTAGTTTGCGCAGCGGAACCGTCCTAGGAATGCGGAAGGAACCGACATGGCCAGGGGATGCACTCTTCGACAACTGCACACAGAAAACCAAGGAATAGTGGCACATACATACGTACATATGTACATGTTCATAAAAATTCGGATGGTTGCGTGTAAAATGTAATAATTGCTGTAAATTATCAAGGAGCGATTAATCGTTTGTGATTTGATTAAATAAAACCTGTTTACAAAAATTATAAGTGAATTGCAATAAATTGAGAATTATATCTACATATTACCGCTTATAATTATTCGAATATTTTGATCGATTTCTAGTAATATAGTATTTATATATTATATAGTATATATTTCTAGTAAAATAATAATATGGTTTAATATCTACTATAATAACATTATTGGTACTGTAGTGAAATATGATCATCAGGATTATATCGGCAAAATTAAAAGCCGATTTGAAAATGAGACTGATTAATGTAACGGGTAATTCAATTAAATATTTCTGATATAGATATTTTATATATTTTAAATGTCAATTATCTTTGGCGAAATATGTACTCGCATTAAATATGTTGGAACTTTTATATACATTTACAAATCGGCTTCAAATACCATGACAGTTGTGTCTCATTATAATACTAATGAAATTACAAAATGTTTCGTACAACACAGATAATATAAAAGCTTTTTACAAATGTCAACCTATATTCGTTAGCCACATTATATTTAATATCAAAATTTAGCACCTGCTACAAGTATTCTAATAACTGTGAATGGAAGGCATATGTCTGTTATGCGCGTTGTAAATCGTAGAACGCGGTTTACCAATCGACTTGATCTGCATGTGAAAACTGCCTTTGCCAGACTACAATTAAATCCGATTGACAAATGGAAGGACGTCGTGCCGCGTCGATGTCCCATCCGCGTTTTAGTACGCGCATTTCCGGTGTATCGCGTTACTGATTTGCGGTCCGCTTTAATTAACGGGCCAGGAATTTCATTATGGCGGACTCTTGCTGGCAGAAATCGCGCGTCTGCGGTCGCGGCTAAATAGGATGCGCTTTGCTTCAACCGGATGTGTTCTTTTTCTTGTCACCTGGTTATGGCGTCAGCGTGGTTTCCAATTGTAGGCGCGTTCTAGTACCAGCGTCTAGAACGTTTCTGCATAACAGATGTTTCTCCCTATTGTTTCAGCCATATGTTTCAGTGTAATGTTTTCTTTAATAAAGACTATGTTTAATATGTAATATATTCGAATATATATTGGGATTAACAGTTGAAATTATTAACATATTAGAAATACAGAAATTAAAATAATAGAGATAAAATATTATCATACAACATGGTCTTATTGTAAATATACATAGATTTATATAAACAAGACAAGAGTATTCGGATATTTGCTTATTTTTAATATAGTAGAATGCAATTTAATTGGAGAGTTACAAGTAAAAATTATGTATTCGTGAATAATGATTACCAACATTACTACTTTATCGTTACTGCACGATAAAATCGACTTTAAAACAGATATGAAAAGAAATATGGACATTTGTAAGAATGAGGTATGTTAAGACATAATATTTTGGAAAATTTCATAACAAAATGTTTCGTTGGACAAATAATAACATCGATAATAACTTGAATACAGAAGCTAGAGATTATTGAAGAGTGAGACGATGGAAATGTTGATAATTAAATAAAATTAAAATAAAAACAGCATAGTGATGCCGCTTTCATGCAATTTATATAAGATGCACATGTGATATGCGAATCCACTATTTAATTCAAGGTACGAAGTTCCTTTTCGCTGTCACGCAAATACGAAATTCAACGCTCTCTATGCAAGATTTATCATAAAGCGCGCTCTCTAGAAAAAAAGAGTCGCGTGACATCAAAGGAAAGAGTAGGTCGGCTTTTTATATCGAAGAACGAAAAATAGAGAGAAGGAATACGATAGAGAGAGAGAGAAAGAGAGAGAGAGAAAGAGAGAGAGAGAGAGAGAGAGAGAGAGAGATGAGGGAGAAAAGAAGGAAGAGCTGGAATCATTTTTTCAACGAGAAGCATCAAGTCCTGTTTCAGAAGATCGTTCAGCCGTGCGTCGTGAAGGAATAAAAACCGAAAGTCCATCTCGTCGGCGAAAAGAAAATTGAGTTCTAGTAGGAAGCGGCAGCGTTCAAACGAAATAATCGTCAGTGATATTTCGAGCGTTTCAGCTTCCGCTCTTGCAGCTCAGTCCCCGGGAAAAGTGTTTTGCTGCTGAATTTTTCAGCTCTTCCCGTCGGCCACCTCTTTGAACTATCATGGCTGCAGAAAGACCACGCCGCTTTTTGTCGACATAGTAGATTTCCGTGTAACGCGCCTTCGCTATCCTCCCTCACCTTCTTTCGCCGCCCCTCAACTTCGCTTCGCCTCACCTCGCCTCGCCTCGTTTCGCTTCGCCTCATCTCCGACGCTCCTCGGCACAATGAATCCAGGACTGTAGCCGGAGCTTAACTTAAAAGGTCCACCGTATCTGAAACGAGCCCATTCGTGCAGGTGTATCCACTTAGTCGGGCGAAAAGGAGATCAGAAGCTTAACAGCTACCTCGAGGTTTTCGCCACCAGTTTATCCCTCGTATATGTCCGTATACGTGTACCTCTTCCCGTTTGATTTCCTGTGTATTCTATACTCTCGCCCGGATCACATAGACTTTCGCAGATGTAATTTGGTGTTCGTTTCGTTGTTCCGATATGCTGTTACGAACGATAGAATCAAGACTATTGTCGTGTAAAAATACATGGCTCATCGGTACGAAGATTCGGTGTAAAGCGGTAAAATGGAACAACACTTTGGATTGCGTATAAATTCGGATGTTTAAATTTTATTCCTTTTTTTATATAAAAGATGGAACACTGATCAGAATACGGTACTTCAAAACTTAAGTAAAATACGCGATTGGTATTTAGGAAAATCTGTGGGAATAGTTGAAACGAACTGAGGTGGACGAATCTTCAAGTGAGAGATATAATACTAATTCACAGTTGTTAAGGGAAAATTCCTGTTTCAAAACTTTGCCTTCTATTGTAATTCGTACAAAATAATCTTCAGCATTGGTGCAAAAATCAATACTTAAGGAGAAATTTCCATTTCTTCCAATATATTAGACTCCCTAAAAGGGACAATGTTATCATAGACCCGCCCCGTAAGGGCCATAAACACTGACAAGTCGTCTGGAAATAATACTACCTCTATTCAGGTTCTTGCTGCTAGTAACTTGCCATTGTGTGCAATGTCTGACCACCCCTTTTAATGTTAAGTTTCCAAGACCTTTCGTCCATAGATCTATTTTGAATGAAAACATACATAACTTTTGATCCATGCACATACAATTTGTTGATTGCCATCGTACACAGATGCAAAATCTCGTTCAAAAATTAAAAATTAAACCGGTTTTTCGTTTTACAAGGAAAATTGAACTGTACCGTGGATATTACACGCCGTATAATAAAAAGAAGAATTGCTAGATCTTTTATCGTTAACAATTTTGAAGAAAACATGTATGGCGTTATATGTAGGTGAACTCATATTTCGTTTCGCGTGTGTGTATACATGTGTATATATGTGCGTGTGTATGTTTCGCAAAGCTTCTTTTTCGTTGCATTTTCTCATATCCAGCTTTTGCCACGGTGTATTGGTTTATCCGTATTTTTCTATGAATGCATTTCTGTTTACTTGGCAGAACTCATAACGTACACGCTTATATTCGCCTATATTCCTTCTATCTTCAAGCGTGCGCGCATACGTGTTATCTCTCGGCATATTTATCAGCGGCCACATCATCGACCGTCATATTCGCGTATTTGAATACACGGTAAGTCACCTTAAATTGGCCACTTTAACTGCTGTTTCGACAGCCTTTTCGTTTTTAGCCCGCTGTAAAATGTTTTTCGACAGTCGTGCTACGTTTAAAAATATTTTACGTGTTTTCACTTGTATTTTAATATATTTTTGCATAATGTAGTTTGTAATTAGTGAATAGAATGTTTCTATAGAACTGTACCAGCTAATGAAAATGAACGGTTTTTTAATTTTACGTTGTATAAAATTACAGCAGCTTTCGATCTTTTAAATATTATACAGAAGAGCGTGGCAGAATGCGTGGTACACTTTGGCAGATAGTTATTCTATATGCAATAGTTAGTTGAAAGTTTAAAATAAAATTTTTTTCATTTGAAGCTCCTTTTTTTCAAGAAAATCGAATTTGGAAGCATTTCAAGTACGCGCGAACCTAGTTGATTTCCGATTGGATAGAGGTTCTATATGTAAAAATATTATTTCCATTCTACATACGAAAAGGAAAGAAAAATTTAGAACAAAATTTTATTTGGAATCTCATTTTCCAGAAAATCAAAATTGCGAATTCATGAAATCCATGAGCATCGAATTAATTCTTTACTAAGCATGTTGAAACTGAATTTTCTGAAAAACAAGCAGTTGAAGAAAAAATTTTTATTCTACGTTTTTGTGTCTTGTTGTGTATCCAATCTGGATGATATCCAATCTGAAATTAGTCAAACTGATATGTATCTGACAAGTTTCCAAACTCAATTTTCTCGGAAACGAAGCTTCAAATGACAAAATGTTATTCTAAATTTTTGATGTATTTTTGCATATATCTAGAATGACCTCGTGTCCTACAGGAATGATCGTAACGTATGTTTGCTATATTCTATATATTTTAATATGTATATAAGATGCTATATCTTATTATATATTATATACTTTATTTTATGCATTGCAATTTATGACTTTTAATATGTATTTCAATATTCCTGATATCGCAATATGCAATATCTAACGATAACTATCTGTTGCTTATTTTTCTGTGAGCACAGTTAAGATACTTATTTAATTATTTTAAGATAATTATTTTAAGCTAAAATATTTATTTCACTGTTTCTGTCGTACTGGAATTTCATCTATCATTTTTACTTAGCAAACTCCTAATAAATAATAAATAACTTATTTTTCGTACTTCTAAAATAAAAATAATTTATCACATCACAATAATCTCATACGTGAAATGTTCACGTTAAGATACGAAAGTTTCGTATGTCGGCGGTTATATTTTCCGCCACGTGCGATTTGAAAGTTAATCCGCCTCGAATCTTTCGGATGACTACGTGAAAAATTCCTCGTTTGTCATTCCGAGCTAAACTTCTGTCGCGGAACTATAAAAACGAAGTTAAGTTTCCTCGTCAACCGTATTCAGTTGTTGAACCATGTTTCGTGCTTTCGTGTTAAGACCCGAGATAGTACTTCTCGCCGGCAGTTCGCTCGTATTGAAACGGTTCCCATAAAAACTGCAAGACAGAGCAGACGTATTCTTCGCTAATTCACTGTGACCCATCCTGTATAGTGACGCATTAGCCGACTCCGTGTTCCGTGTACGTGCATTTTCCACGTATCGCTGTTTGCATTTGCTCGCGTTAAGGCCGGTTTATTGGACGAGCCCACGCGTGTGTCCAAGCAGGTCGGCGTTATTTGTACGTCCAAAGCCCTCTAAAAATACCTCCGCCTTCAGCTTCGATAACGCTATTTCATTCCCCCACGAGGAGGAAGTCTCTGCCTCTAGCAGGAAAACGGTGTCTCGTGCAAAATCTAATTCTGACGTCCTCTTCCGCTTGCTCGTCCCTAGACCCTGCTTAAGGGAAACTTTTTAAGTGAAAAGCTCGTGCTCTTTTCTTGCAGTCCGTCCCGGCCTCTTCTCAGGTGCGAGCAGGGGGCTGCATTCTCCTTTCAGCAACGGTATTTGTTCGGGATTTTTAAGAATTACCGAAACGTGCTCTGGTATTCTTGCCTCGAGTTATCTTGGTGAACTTACCTTGCTAATTTCCTCCCCCCCCCCTTTTCATCCGAGAATAGAGTGAATTGTAAGTTCTGATTGCTTTTACTTGAACGAAATAATGTGGGAAAAATTGTCGGTCTCTTTTGTTACTGGTGTTAATGTAATAGTAACAGATAAAAACTGTATTTTAGAAAAATCGTGTTACTTGTGTAGTATAATGTTTATAAAGTTTAGACGTGGAGGTGTAGTGTGCCGTGTATGTATATACATTACATGTAAATGTTAGGCAATGATTATCCAGATTTTCCTCAGTCGCTGGTTATTACACCAGCTATGTCGTCTTCAAACACGAAGAACTATTAACGTAGCTTTTGGATTACCAAAAGCTTGACTATAAGTCTGAAACATGATTGCTTACGTGACTTTTTTAAGACTATTAGTACTGGAACTTGGTTGCTTCAGTGATCTTAAGAGCTCTAAAATTTGTATAGATTTGTTTAAAGTCTAATTCCTTCAAAGATTCTGACTACTTTAAAGTTTTTACGGTTTCATGAATATTCCAGAATTTTGTGAATTCTATGAATAGTAAAATCTTTAAGAATAATTTACCAACTCTTCTCTACGTAAAGCGTGTTTTATTTAACGCGATCCTTGTGAATATCTCCGAAGGTATTTATGATACCGGAAATTGTTTCGAATGTAGGGAGAAAAATATTTGGGCCGATCGCGATCGGATTGCTGGACCGGAATTCGACCTGGGATCTTCCGCTTACCGGGTGGGTGGTTTTCCAATCAAGCTTCCCAAGCCGACGACGAATATTTTCTCCCAAACTCCTAAAGTCTCGAATGACTGCCGCCTACACGAACAAGAATTAAATGATTTCGAATGGATAAAGTGCATAATTTAATATTACTAATTTTTCTACATACAATGGTCAATCTTATCTTTTTTTAATGCAGCCATATATTTCTTGATGCATTAATCGACCTGTCTTGATATTTCATACAAAAAGTTATTAACCTCTTTATGCCGTAAACCATTGGTTTTACCAGATATTTTATCTTTTATCTTGTAAAACCGTATGAAGCCGTAAAAAATCGTATGAAAGACGGGGAAAATGGATATAAAAGTAGCGTCTTACCTTTTCCCTTGACTACTCTACGTTGGCTATTTTGTACGATAAATAGTGGAAATCTAGTTGCTTCAAAGATCTTAAAAGTTATATAATAACATCCACGACATTGACTATTCTATTCTTCTTACGTTATAAAAAAATTCAGAACTAATGCGATTTACCTCGAACAATCTTATTCCCCTCTTTTCTTTTAGCATTCCTTTCTTGGGAATTGTAGGAATAAAGCTATACTTATCGTTCAAGATTCAATTAGTAGCGTACTGAAATTTCTCGGAGATTTATTTTTTGAGAATTCTCGTGGTCTTGATAAGAGCTCTTGTACCTCATCCGAGGTCAGTTGGCCCGTGTAATTTTTATTGTTCTATCGTAGAAGCGATTATACAGTCGTTTCTTCTTGAATAACATTTCAAGCACAAGGCGCACATACAATGCATATAATGTGGAAAAGTATACCTATATAGATAATATCGTACGTATTAATAATATCGCATAATGCGTAATTCTTCGTTTAACTTGATAAAATTAAATTGTCGTAACACCAAACATTCGCGAGGAAAAGATCGGTAGAACGAAATTGTTGATCCCCACGTCGCGCATTCGCTTTAAATAGTGATTCAAGACATACAAGATGCAAGAGTATTCTTGCTGCAATTTCTTCGGTAACGTCTTCCGTGCAATCTTTCTCGACTGTGCGGCGCAGCGCGCGAAGTCAGAAACATTCTCCTATGAAACGCGTTCACACAGGCGTAACACGGCGTAAATCTTGCGATGAGAAATAATTTAACGTAGCCTGCAGCGATATTATCTGATACAGCATCGTAATGCCACCGACTCATATATTCCTGACGTTTATACGTTTCGCAAATAAAAAGTAGAAATATTATTCAACACGGCGTAACAGACACACTACCTGCTAGAAAACGCATTACCCTCGCAGCTTTACGACTTTCCTGAAAAGTGTCGGGCAACTGTCCCGTAAAAGTTACGGGAAGCGGTTGTCATACACCGTGAAATTGGTGGAGTTTCAAAAAGGTTGTTACCGTATCGGAGCCGTGCTAGAAAGCTACGCGCAATTTGTCGCAGATCCAACGATCAATTTGGGGATGCAATGGACCGTGGAAAAAATTACGCTACCTCCGCGCGCGCACGCGCACATTACTCTCCAAAGCGGCACGAGTGTCACGCTCGACACTCCGCCTCCACGCGAATAATTTCTCCGACTCAGTTTCCAATACGTATTTTATTTCCTTAAATTATCCTTTTCTTTTTTTGGATTTTTCGACCTCTTGAGTGAGAATGATTGTAGAGACGCTGCTAAGTATGTATTACTTTATAGCAGAGTCCTTTTTCAATCTTCTTTGAGTCACAAACCTCTGTTATTACAATAATAATCAATAGTAGATAGAGTACATTTTTTAAATGAGTAGAAAATATGATGAGAACACTTAAAAATGAAATAGATTCGATAATTTATTGGAATGTATGTATTACAAATGTTGTTATAACAAATTACCATTGACAAATATTTTAGTACGACTATAAATTAATTGCTACATGTTTGTCGAATTTTGTCAATTAATTATACAACTAAACATGGTGTACGATTTTGTTCGAATGTACGATCCTGTACGAGTTTGATATTAATAGGTGAAGTTCCCTTTCATTCTTGATATTCTTTTTACGTACAACAGGCATACGTATACTGTTTTGTATTTTCTAAAGTTTGAATTAGTTTATCGATATGCGTATGCTTTCTATCTGCGAATTTGTTTGTTTATTATTGATAATATTATTAAATGTTTACATCGTTTTTTCGCACAATTGGGCAATTTATTTTAGTACTACTCTGTGATGAACAATTTGATCACTATATTTAGTTAGAATAAAAGAAAACACAGTATCATTCAACGTTATTCGAATGTATTACATACTCGTTGTACTGTTTTAATGATATCAATTATTACAATCTGACAATGCACGTGTTTTCACAACGCCCAGCGGAATGGTAAACGAACGATTATGGGATCCGAATTCAGAAATTATTACATGGAACTGAAAACAATTACAGAATTACGGAACAATCACCAATAGTGCGAAAATTGCTACAAATTTTGGATCAAAGAGGAATACAACATGATAACTCCTGTCTGTAACAAACATGTAAAAAAAAGCTGCACGACATCGGCTGGAATATTTTACAATCTCTATTTTTCCAAACATTGCTTCGTCGGACTACCAGTTATTCAGGTCACTACAACGTTCATTGGCTGAAAAATCTTTTAAAACGATGGAGTATTGAAAATTTGTAGTCCATATTCAAATATTTTTTAATAGAAATGATAGTAATGAAATGATAGTGATAAAGGAAGAATGCGTTAGGTTAATGTAACCTATTCTTTATCTACATACTATTACTTGATCCTTCTGGTTCATAACAACTGCTGCACTGGTATCATTTGTATTATTACAGAAAGAAGGGTCACTGAAATAAGGTAAGAACTTCAACTTACAAAACTCAATTTCATTGTGAGCCTGAAATCATTTTAGTTTTTTATCCTCATGTCTTACCTTGGAAATGTAACTTTTTGGCTCATCCTTGGATTCCATGCACATTACTGTTAGTATACTAGAAAAGTCACCAGTAAGTGTAATAAAATGCTTACTTTTGCTGATTCAGGTTACTCATACATGTATGTAAGTCCAAATGGTCGAATGTATCTTCTCGCCTTCCTTCCGCTACATTCTTCTCTCTCGCTCCTACACCATTACTGTATAATCAAGCAAAGTAATGGTGAAACATTTTTAAAAACTATGGAAGAAAACATAATTTTTTTAATCAAAATAGATTTACGGTTAGTGAGAAAAAATAATAGATTATTTAAAATATTTTTAAAATTATTAAAAAATGTTGAGCCATCGAACTCCTTTCCTCCCCTTTTCGCTCTAGTTTTCTCAACCAGTCCAAAGCTTTTCCCTTCTTTCCTCGTTAACTAGCTCCTGTATACCGACACTCTTCTCTAGTTTTCTGCATTTCCTTCGCATATGCTACTATTTTCCAGTGCCGTGTCCTTTTCCTTGTCTCCCCTTGCCACCTGACTCCTCTAGGTAAATCCTTCTGTTAATCCTACATAGTCAAAATTCTCTATATATCCATGGATATGCGCACAGTTCCCGTTACATTCAACAATAATCTACTTTTTCCTTTCTCCAATTCTAATTCCTTGTTATTTCGTAATTCCCCTGTTATGATCTCCTTAACCTCTCCTTATACATATGTTTCTTCTCATCTTATCTCATGCGGATTGCCCTTTTCCTTCAATGGGGCTACTTTCGAAAAAACTGTCTTTTTTTATCTCCCCTTCCTCATCATTCCAGTCAAACCATTTCTCTCGTACGTATGTTCATTTTCCTGTTCCTTATCACGGACCTTATTACCCTCCATTCTTTTGTTCCTTGGACTCTCTTAATCTTCATCATACTTCTCTTTCTTCATCTACGAGGTCTCGATAAATATTTCTTTCAGCTTCATCTATCCTTTTTACTCAATATCTCCTGTTTTATTTTCTAACTTTTATCAGTCTCCCGCTCCCTTTCTTTGGTCTCCACATCTTTTACTCCCTTCTTTAAATTTTTCTTTTATTAAATCTTTAATTTCTTAAATTTTTCTTTCAGAAACTTTTCAATTTTCTCTTCCGCTTCTCATTTCTGTAATTTTAATCCTTTTATTACAACATGATTTGGCGATATAATTTTAATCTCTAATTTTTTCTTTCCTCTCTCTCTCTTGCTTTTTCAACGTCCTCTTAATAGTCCTCAGCTCTCTGTTTTGATATATTTCCACTGTCAATCTTCCTTGCTGTATGTTCTTTAGTTTTTCTTCCCTCCTATTTTCTTCCAATATCTTTCCCATCGTCAGTATAACTTTAGAAGCCAATGCTTCTTTTCCTCTTAGTTTTTTCCACCTCCTCTGTTTCCTTTTCTTCTATCCTCAACATTTCTTCCTCTACTCTTCTGTTTAGTTCTTTCTCTTTTCTTTCCCAACTAGTCTCCATTCTCTCAATCCTTCTTGATACTTCTTTGACCTCCACTCCCATCCTCTTTTCCAGCGACTGTTGTTGTCATGCCCTCAAATGATTTTATGTGATCTGCCATTATGTTAGCAATTTCTCCTTCCTCTGCCTCCTGTTTCTGCTTTTTCTTTTTCTCTTCGCCTCTCTGTGAGGTGATCTTTTTATCTGCTTTCTCTCTTACGTCGTTTCCTTTTTTTCGCATTTTGACGCGTGTCCCATTTTTCATCTTCCTCTGATACTTTTTAGTTTTCTAGTCCATTCTCCTCTTTTTTTCTTTCGTTTCTCTTCTTTCTTTTACTGTATTCTTAGATATAAATCATATGTCCCAATTACTCTGTCAACTACTTACTTCTTAATCCCTTTTTTGCCACGTGTAGTTCCCCTCAAATGGGACCTGACCTTCTTATATCTTCCTACTAACCTCCTGCTTCGTATCTGTTCGACTAATCCTCTACATCAATTTCTAACTTCTATTCCCTTTCTTTAATTTCTAGCCGAGTGTCTTTTTTAATTTTAGTATATTTTAATTCTTGTTCGAGATTATTTAATTCAGCTGCTGCAGACTATAGTATTCGAAACCACGAATGTCTTACCTAGTGTTCGTTGTCAAAATCGATAGCGAATTAGGATTATTGAAAATACATCTTAGTATTGTTGTTGCAATCAATTAGTATCTTCCCGTGAATGCCTTCATAAAGCGTATTCTGTAAAATCCATGAAAAAGTTAATTACTTCCCTCGAAATACCGACCTACTTCAATTTAGTTACTCTTGGCTTTAATGAGAAAAAACTTATGGTTTGCGTTACGAGCAAACATTGAGCGCATTTGTGCACCGAAACATCTTTTAATTCAGCTTCGTCCTATTTTTCCTAGATTTATTGTTTGCCATTATTAAACCACATGGAGAGGATGGAATTTGCATACTACTTCACAATGAGAATAAGAGATGATATATTTATAATCAAATAACTCAATTTACTAATACTAATAGAATAAATCAAATAGCGTTGATTAACAGAATTATATTCATTCGTTTGCATCTTATTGGAAACTTTCGAGCAATATAATATTACGAGAGGAGATAATCTGACAATATGGGACAATTAACCCTTATCACTTCTACCAGTAGCTCTGTTGCCATTATTTTTGTGTTTAGTATGAGATATTATGCTTATTCCTGTATATTGGCGGTTGTCTTCGTCATTATCATATGACGAATGAATTACGTGAATTAAAAACTAAAAACAATGTAATAATGACACAAACATTTCTCACGTTATGTATTCGCAAGCAAATCGTGTTAAAAAAATTTACCGAAGATAATATATCATCAACGTATTTCATATAAAAGAAGGTATAGCAAATGACTGAAACAATATAATACGAATTGGTTTCTTTTTTCGTTTTCTGATATTTATAAACATTTTTACTAACATACAACTATCTTATAAAAATTACATAGCGTTTTCTTGGCGCATTAAAATTCACACAATGTAATTCGCTATAAAATATTTTTCGAATTTTAAAGTTAAGATACGCTAAAATAAAGAATACCAAAGTCATAAAATATTGCTAGTATTTATAGACATTTGCTACCTGTATAGACGTTTGTTAACAATTTATAACTATCTGTTTATATATCTAAATTATCCATCATTGATAAAGTAATAATTGATGCAAACATTGATAATTCCAATCCTCAATATCACTTGCTCCGTACGATTGTTATAACATATTCTTCAAACATGTATTATTTCTACCTGCGTCAGACGAGTCCATCCGCAAAGGATTGATAATATTGGAAGCAACGTTACAGGAGCAATAGCAGCGAGAGATTTCGTATCAGGCGCATCGCGTGAGCCCATGAGGCTTTACGCGATCACGCTGATAGAGGTTGATAAGCCCGAACTGGTCATTGCACGTTGCACTTATTAAATTCCCGGTGTCGAACCTTTACGAGCCAAGCTTCGGTGGCTGTTTCTATTCGCGATGCTCGGTCGTTTCGCGCGCTCAAATGGACACCATCAAGCAACGCGATGCATTACGCGCGCGAAGCAGCCGCGCGGCGTCGAATTTATGAACGTACGTGTGGCAGAAGGATTACAGGGCCGTACTTACTGTAAGTCTGCCATCTTGCTCCCCAGCAGCCGACGTTGCGCTGGAAACTTTGAAATTTACGAGGAAAACATGTCCCCTGCGATAAAGTACAGCAACTCATAAACGGAAGATAACGGGTAGGGTGCGTGGGCCAACTGCGAAGGGCACTGCAAAGTATAGAGAAAGGACAGGGCCTCGACGGGGGTGAAAGAGAATTTCAGGTTTGCGTTGTCGCTGTGAAACTCCATAGACGCGTTTCACTCTATGAACGGAGGACACTGGAGAGGTTTGGAAGGGGTCTACACCGACGTTATTATGGGGATCAAGGGTTCACCTGGGTATTGAAACGCCGCTCCGTAACAATGGACGATCTACGATCCAACTGTAGAGATCCCTTGCCGCAGCCACGTTTCCCTTGTGTTCTTTCTCTCTCCACTCCTTCAACCCTTTGTTTCTCTCCGACTCGTCCATTCACTCTCTTTCTGCAGTCACTTTTACTACCAACCAAGAAAACTTTTCCTATCTATGACCATTCGTTCTGATGTCGTCCTTTCGACTATAACTCGCCATATCCCTGCCAGCTTCTTCTTTCGATTCGATGAAAATTTTATGGCTTGACTTTCGTCGTGGTCTCATTTTCTTTTCACGTTACTACCAACTTCGATCCCTTCATCCGACACACTTATCCTTTAACTAGCTCGTTTGCATCTCGAGCAAGCCTCCCAGCAGTATTTCTTTATCGGGATTGATAATCGATAGGTTCGACTGCGCGCCGATTGAATTACTAATTGGTAATTACTATCTCCGTTATTGGCTTTTGGTACGATAAATTAACGCGCGAGCATTTCGTGCGGTATAACGAACAACGTATCTTTCGCGGCGAATTTAATGGGCTTTTGTGAGAAATTCAATGGTAGCCATGACCGGCAACGGATGTTCCGAGCGAGGGAAAAGTAGTATAGATAATGGTTTGCTGAAACGATTTATTCCTAGTGGTCATTTCTTATTTATGTTTTCATACGTTACTTGTTCGCTCGTTCGATTCTCTGTGTTCATTTTTACGATTTCAAATATTTCTTTTGCTAAATAAATAGGTGGGCAGGTTATCAATTTTTTCGATTTTTCATTAAAAGAATAAATTGTAGAATAAATTGAAACGTCTCATACGAGGGAAAATTAAATGTCGAACTTTGTGTAAAAAAAGGTGAATAGTTTCTTTCACATAAAACTATATTGTAGTTTCGATGAGGAATTGAGGCTAACACATTTCATTTTGCAGGGATAAATTGCACGCAGATAAACTGTAAATGATAGTATGAAATAAATGTAAAATGAAAATATCAAAGTAGATAGAAAGACTAAATATGATTTGCTAATATTTGTTACAAATTTCATCTTTGCAGAAACCATAGTAGCAAATACTAAAATTTCAAGTTAAAAATCTCTCTCTTATTTTATCTTTATCCACAACTATCTTCAGTTTCTTTTACATCTTAGAATAGTTATACAAATTCTTCTATTATACTTGAAATTATTGTTTCAAATTTTGTTGATGTATCCCATTTTATTTTACCAATTCAAGCTTATTTTAGAAATATTATACGCTTGTTTATTTGTACTAGACTAATTAGCTGTTCCATTGAACGTAAATTGGCGTAGCCGTTTCCAGGAATAATATTAATTAACAAACCAGTCAATTAGTTGATCAGTGATATATCCCCGTCAGTTTAGTCGTATCGCTTGACTTACCTTCGTTTAATTTATTGCCGTTGGATAATTGAACTTCGGTCAAATAAGAGTAGCCGCAAACTTGGTCCGACAGTTAATCGATTAAAAATTAATGGTTTGACTAGCATAGTTGGTGTATCCTCGTCTAATCTCATACGGAATACTGTTTAGTTGAAATGGCCAGGTTAGTAGTTTCAGCTCTTGCATGAAAATTTATGCTTAAATCTAAACTAGTTTCGAATTTACACAGCAATAGCTTCTGTTATCTTAGTTTCAAATGGTTCGCTAATGATAATGTGAAGTTTATTGCTTATCCATTATAAACTTATCTAATTGTTTCTGTTTTATTTACTAAAACTTCCAGATACAATAATCGAATTAGACTGAGACAAGGAAAAGAATTTCTTTCAAATTTTTTACAACGATCAGACAAACTCTTGGTTTCGCAACAAAAAAACTCTCTTGCACGTTACTCGTTATGATCAATTGTTACAGAATTGATCACTGAACAACCTAGCTGCGTCATTCGCACGAGTTCGCGCAATTAACGACCCGGAATGCTTATGTAATTAATCTATTCTTTGATTCATAAAATTATTTATAGTAATTATATTTGGAATTTTTGTATAATTAATTTGAGGTTTCCAAACCTTAATCATCGTTATTATTAGAGATAACATTGCAGGGACAGACGTAATTAGTTAATGTAATATTATATTACTTTATAATTATTGAATATCGGTCATTATTAATAACTAAGTTCGATTTGCTCGATTGAATTGAATCGATTTGCTTGGTATAAATGTGGTGACAAGGAAATAAAAATGAAAGAATGATAAATAACGTAACAGGGAAATAGGAAGAAAGAGATGATTGAACAATTTATACCGTAGTAATTTATTAATCTTGATAGCATCAAAAAGGATAAAGTTTGCTTTCTGTTATAAATTTCTCCAATATTAATGAGAAATATCTGTCTAATCAAGTGGAAAGAAATTTGCTAAGCCTCTTATGTAATTCTCTTAAAGAGAAAAATAAAACGTGTAAATAATACAATATGAAATATGGTTAACACGATAAGAATAAGGAATTGATTGACAATTTTCATTGTTGAACGCTACTTGTTAGTAGCGATTATTGAAATATTTTATTCACATATTACTAAATTACTTAACTTATTACAAATCACGATTATTAATCCTGTTAATTCCGTAAATTCAGTAATAAAATGCTAAATTATATACGGAGAAATTATAATTAAATAAGGATATTGATTCAAGTTCGAAAATGTATTGTTATATACACCGGACTCTCACAGCGTAATAATTTTACTTCTTTTAGGCCATACAATATCATTTTATCAGAGTAATCCTAATTCGTTATTTTTCTTCATTTCAACTTTGTGCTTTCCACTCGCTTTGTCGATCGTTTGGCCAGCCAAAAACTTCCTTAACTATTATACAGAGAATGGACCGGCCTAAATAAAGCCGCGTCGGCGTAGCCATTACTCACAATTAGGTCCAGTTTTTCAATTAAGACCTAAGCCAGACCTTAGCTTCAGCTCATAAATATGTATAAACTAAAGCAAGGTTTTTATTTCAGACATCGTCGGTCGGTAGCTCGGCACTTAATTGCAAAACCCATCCTGTTCGACTAAGAAACGTTATCTTACTTGCCTCGAGTTACTGAATCAATTCGCGGCTTTCCATATATGTAATATGCACAGCTTCTTTATGTATTTCTATTTAGTTTCCATTTGCAATGCATTACTATTATATCGGTATGATTAATGCAAACAGTTAGTTGAAAAAGTGTCCGGAAACAACCGAACCTTTCAGAAGTCAAATTGATCCATTCGACATTTTATAAACTACCAATTTCGGTAGAAACAAATTACTTACATCATTATTGAATTAATGATTTTAAAAGAATGGTAGTGATCAATTGATTTTCAATAGTCACTTAGTAATCGATTGATTGCAATCAGTGTCGGTAATCGACTAGTTCTGCTCAATTATTTTATTTTATAATAATTAAACTGCGAATATTCATAAAAATTGAAATTGTTATTAACAAATGGGTCCCAAATAGAGATTTATTTCATCCTCCAAACATTACAAGTACTTTGCCTTGGTTATTCTATATATTTTCACATATTGCGTACATTTTCTACATTTTTGCATATTTAAATCTTCTATAAATCTAATAATAAATATAACAATCTAACATAATAATAAGCTCGTAACTATGTAATATTCTGGTTTCTAATTTATATTCTTCCAAAATAGACAATGTAAGAACAGTATTGATTATAACGACTTTTGAGAATGGGAAATAAGAAGACCCGATAAAAAAAAAAGGCATAAAAATACTTGAATATTCATTTACAATCTTTACAGTAATGCTTGACTCATCCATTGCGGAATTTCATTTTCGTTTAATGGAAGAACAAATCTCGCTCCACAAAAAAACATCCAACAGAGTAAATTAGAAACCTGAGCCTGTAACTTCGTGGTTTCTTCCCAAAATAAATTATATGCAATTAGTTTGTTCTTGCTATTAACAGTTTCGTTCTGTCGCTTTTCTCTATTCGTATTATTATACTATTTATTCGTTATCAGTGCTAAATATAATTTAAATAGAAAATTACTAAGAATTAAACTGCTGTAACGAACTTCTCGTAAGGAGTAATACAATTATTATTTTAACAATCATTTATAATTACTGTACTACACACAGGCGCGCGCGTATATTTCACACATAGTAGAAATAATATAGCAAAGAACATGATAATCTGATCGTGCATTTTGCAAATAGTTTTAAACTTGTGCGCGTGTGATTATTGAGAAAATGTCGGGAATAATACCTGAAAAAATTGAAAAACGGAAACTTGTTAATTTTAGAATTTAAAACAAAAATTACTAAACATCCTGCAACATATGTTTCATATTACCGTAATAGAATTTCATAGTCATTAAATAATTTTACACACACATGCACGCAATAGATTAAAGTGCTATTTCGTTAATTATATCGCAACGAATCTGTTGCGGTACTGATGTTACATGGTCACAAACCCAACTTTACCACCCATTAGAAATGTTTCACAGCAGCAACAAGGAATTAATTATTTCGACACTTGACCCATTAATAGTTCATCCGATTCGACCTCCGTTCGCAATTAATCGAATATTCAACGGACATCAACTGTTAAACAGTCCATAGATTGTCACACAGAATAAAAATACCAGAAATAATTAAAACAAGAATCAGGACATTAACGTAATATATTTGTTAGCTACTATACAGTAAGTTATCATAAATTAGATCTAATTTTCTCCAATAAAAATCAAATAATTTTATTATTTCCATCCAGCTGTTTTTTTTTTTTTTTTATTTTGGCAATATAAAGTAACTATTGGTCTTTTATAGTTTATGAGTTGATTTTTCAAAATTATCTGCAACCCTATTAATCTGAGAAGTTGGTGCATACAAATTTTAATATCAAGCTTAAAATCATTTCTGATGCATTGTATACACGTGTTCTATCCATTTCGTTACGTTTTCATAAAATATAAAATTCCTCTAACGACGCTAAGTTCTTAATCTACGTCATAGTCGCCACTACAGCATTGTACACAGAGTAACGCAACAAACTTCTTTGCGTAGATATATAGGGGAAGTTTTTTCAGTGAAATTGGAGAAGCACCTCCTGTACAATATAATAAACTTCTGCACAAAGGAAAATATTCGTTCCCGCAATAGAACGCGTTTATTTTTCCTCGGTAGCTTATGTTGTATTTTCAAACGTACCGATGGTAAGTTGTATCGATTGTCAAAAAATAACACGAAGTACGAAACGAGTTAATTAAAAGGTCGGCTATTTCGAAACGATCTTGGACGACAATGGATCGCGATCTATCGCGGAAAGGCTTGAACGAATCTGCGGCGGTGGATTTCATTGGGAAAGCTACGTTGTTCGATCGGGTAAGTACTTCGCTCGCTTTAGCCCCGTTGCATCATTCTGCAGC
The DNA here is from genome assembly GCF_041682495.2 of Bombus fervidus. Lineage (NCBI taxonomy): Eukaryota > Metazoa > Arthropoda > Insecta > Hymenoptera > Apidae > Bombus > Bombus fervidus. The sequence goes on from NC_091524.1 coordinate 7,351,810, forward strand.
GTCGTACATCGAGAATCCTCGGCTATCGATACTCGTAAACAGCGTGCAAGACGTAGTTTCGTCTGTAAACTTGCCCGTCGACGCGATATAGCTCGATTCTCGTAGATAGTTTGTGTTCCAGCGCCTGCCGTTCGTGCTCCTGGCAGGTTTAGATACGATCTTCAAACATGCCACATTGTCGACTTCGATAAAACTTCGATTGCAGATACTGTAATCGATATCGAACACAGACTTGTCCCCTTGTATCTACATGACGACCAACCATTGACCGGCAATTTCATTCCAACGCCAGATCAGATTATTTCACATTGTAAAGGGATTTTCTAAGATACAGTAGACGCGTTGAATTAGAATGTCAACGGAGTCGATTGAGTTAGAATATTCTTGCGCGGTATACGGTTACTGCTTCCTTCGATAATTCAATTTTCGAAAGAAATACCTGGCGAAAAAGATCGGTCGAGCGTGGTTTTAACTGAAAGATTCTTCGCAGTTTTCATAATACGTTCCTTCGTGTAACGTATTCGCCCTCCGATAATAGCGAAATTTATGGGAAATGATAAAAGATAACGAAACGTAGTTTATATTTTGTACTTTTTTTACAGCATTTGGTAAACACGTGTTTGCTAGATAGAAAAGCTACAAATATTTGTAAAGCCTGCGAATATGAAATTACTAGAACAAGATTATCTTCTTATGTTCTATACAATTAAAAACACAAAGGGCAGAAAGCATCTTGCGTGACACTGTCAATTGAAATATGAAGATGTTCACTGCACACATCGATATAAAACAAAAGTGACATACCGTTAATCTTAAGTACGTTCGTGCATTATACTCCATTCATTATTCCCTGTACGAGAGATACAGATAAGAAATTCTTATCTGCAAGACTAGGTGCTATATCCCTGGAAAATGTTACAGCCCAAAAATGCTGCCCAGCGATCCTATGAGAGAGCATAAATCGCCAAGAATGTGGCATGCCAGGAATGGCGACCGTGGCCATTCTCTCTCGATAGATAATCGTACTTCTTCTCTATGATGCATGTGGTGTCAGCGCTTAAGACTATCGATCCGGAAGAAAATAAGATCTATTTCGTACAAACTCGATCTCGATCGATCCTCCCATCTCTCTGTGACTTTCACACACATTTTCATTGTTACGCTATCGACGATGCATCTTTTTTGTTCGCAAGCTGAATTGAATTATAACTCTTGCCCGGCATCCATCGCGGTTTCTATCAAGTTTTCGATCGTGGCATGTCACTAACGGGAAAAATAGGCGTCGTTCAGTGACTACGAAACACGATCTCGTGTTCGCGTGTCATAAATCAAAAAGACCGGATTCCGTTTTCCCCTTTTCACCTGAGAGCCTGTACTCGAGCGAAGGGCGAGATACACGGCGGAACTTAAACAATTAATACGGCCATGAGTGTGAAAATCTGAGCCTACGCGGGTGAGTTTTCGGTTGGCCTGTTTCTCTGCCGCTACCACGAACGAAATCGCATCCGTTGATTTATGAATCGCCTGATAACACGGTGGTTCTAACGTATTCGAACAGTTAGAGGATAATCCATCTCGGGCTATGCGACCAAATGCATGAAAATCAAGAGTGGAATTCTCGATTGTTTCTCGAACCGTAGCGGCTGAATGTTCGCTCCTGTCAGAATTGTTGACAGGATGCACAATGGTAGCAAAAATGGGAAATGATTAATCGCCGGTTCGATTTAAAAGTACGAAGGATAATTAATTTCAGGTTTCTCCGTTTCCGCGCGTTAGTAGTATCGCGGAACAGCCAGCTCATCCATTATTTCAGTCACGAAGCATTCGAATTTGTTTGAAACCAAAGCACGAATAAAGAAATAAAAAGTTTCAATCACGTGTAACTTCCATATAAGTGTATTCATCGTAATCACACCGACATTTATTCTTGTAATAAGTATATTAAACTATATGTAGGTTTTATTCACTCTCGTAACTTCGAAATCCTAACGCTTAAATTCTCATATCTAAGCTAGTAAGAAGAGAAGACAGCTATTTAACGAATTTCTATTATCGGAACTGCTCAGTTATCCGAACTGTCTTGTTATCTGACTGGTTCTGATGAACGAGATTTTTCCATATCTCTAAACCTATACTGTTGTCTCGTAAATTACTAATTTAAATGTAACTACTGTACTAATCGTGTACATACATATTGAAACGTACAGTCAGCTGCGCATCAAGAACACGAATTTCCAAAGCTTTTTGAGACATGATAAATCAGTACAGAGAAATACGGTACATACGTGCGTAGTTGTCTCGACGACGTTGTATCAATATCGGCTGTTTGCCATTTGCGCCGCCGCACCGTTGAGAGGCGGATGGTGCCATTCTGCCGATAAATAAAGAGTCGAGGAGCAGGATGTTGGAAGGAGTGGGGACCGAGTGAGGGCAAAAAGAGAGGCGGCATCGACACGATCGAAAAAGAGAAAATTGATGAGGATGCGGGCGTTGTGTTGGTTGCCATCGATCCCGACTGCGAGGTAAATCCCTCTGTTTAAAGCGAAACCTTTCGACAAGCCTCGACCCTCTAGGAAACTGCGGCCAACGGAAACAAGCGAAAGAACGAAACTGGTTGGGAGAAAAATCGAGAGAAACAATCGTGACTCGCGGAAGGAAAGGAAGAATCGAAGAAACGAACGGAGAACGAAGGATCACGCGCCGCCAGTCAGTGGGGGTTAATCGAGCTTTACAGGAGTCACGATGTCGCAATATTTGCGATGAAGCAACGTTATTGAAAAGAACGGCGGATTTTATAGCGATTGATCAGAAAGCGGATAGGATCGGCAACCATCGAAGCGTTCGTTTAGTGTAGCGAATCGAACAGGCCTGCTAGTGACACGGTTCGTTTATATTCGGAATGGCCTTCCCAAGTTGACAGTATGCCTGGCTTTTACGACATGATCACTTCTTGCGTGATCTATGACGATAGGTGTCGCTCGTAAAATTTTGATGGGGCGCGAGGAAACGTTGCACCGCGGGATTCGGGTTCATCGACGATATTTAAATGCGGTGAATAATGGAATTGAAAGTTCAGTGTTTAGTTATGGTTCCTTTGGGTCAGCGTAAATATCCGAAGAAATTTGTTCTCGTCGAGTTGTGAAAGTTATTTTAGACAAGTTTCGTTGTATAATGTAAAAGTGCTTTTGAAATTATTTATATAATTTAGGCGAAACAAAATGTAATTCATTTATCCGTGAAAGGCCAATATTGCTGATACGATGCATAAAAATTACATAAACGCAACTTATATTATTTTATCAGGGTATAAAAAATGTATTAAAGTACTAAATACTTTAGAAGCACGTAGGATGAAAAGCGCAACAAAAATTTCCATAATTAACAAGGGAAATTTACATCACGATGTCATAGATGTTTCAATTCCAAGCTTAATCAAACTGTAGAATTTAATGGACGGGAGAACAGTAACAGAGAATAAATCTTTCGAATTCTCTTTCATAACGACAAAATTTAACAATGCAAATTAACTTAAAAAAGATTGGAAATCGTATGAAGTATTAACGCAAAATCGGCTGTCAATATATTAAATAATTCATATACCATGTCATAATGCATAAAATTTTCAATGGCAAATCCTCATGATATAATTTACAAAAACTGTCATTCGTCAAGCTTCGTTACAGAAAATTTGCTATTAAAATTCACTCGTTACTAAAATCGAGATCAAAGACATACCCCAATCATCATACTCCGTCATGACACGCTTTGCTAAACTATCTTCAAAAAGCAAGATATTCAAAAGAACATCAGGATCGTGAATGAAAAGATCGACATCATTAATAACCGTTTGAAGCGGGAAGAAACGAGATCGATTTTTCTAGCTCGGTACGATCGAAAATATAATACGGACAGGATAATCATTAACATAACTTTTCATTCCGTCGCTCGCGAGATGCGGGAGACACGAGAGACACGCGAACGAAGATAAATTACTTTCTGACTGCTGGAGCTGCCTATAAGGTGATATCCTCCTAATCTTGAAAAACACTTAAAGCCGAGGGAAACGGATTATTCAAATCCCGGCGATGCCTCGACTCGAACACGCGGGATGGCAAACTCATTTGAGAAGTACGGGGCCACGGAGGAGGGACGGCTGCGTAGAAACGGAATCACCGGATGGCGAACAGCGAGCTTCAAGGGAGGAGCTGAATGAAATCAGGAACCGGGGTGTAACAGCTCGATACCCACGCCTTTTCGTTCCCGTGTTACCGGCTCTAAGAGCATCCGATTGCAAGCTAAACACTTTTCGTGCACGCACAAACGCGCGTCACTGAGATAAACTGTCTGCAAATCGATTTCCCTACGTATGTATGTAGCCGATTCAAGCTGACACTGATTTCTTGGCCTCGCTTACCTTCTCTTGTTGCACACCCTTTCGCAGCGTATCTCTCTGTTGCTAGGGAAGATTTTATACTACCAAAGAAAGACGAGAAGAAAGATATTGAGAATCACTTTTCAATTTGTATGTAGCGAGCGATATAAAACAGAGACATAGTACATGGAAGAGTACTATTCCTGGGTGTTCCGATAATAAAGGTTGTTCAGTTATATATTTCAGTATTTCTGCTGCGCTGTGACATTTCATGTGAATCTTCCGAAGTGGGTGTGGATTAACACGTTTAATTCGTATATCTCGGGTCCGAATCAGAATACAGGCGCGCTTTTATTGGAGATTGGAACAATTTACTTTGTTAATCTTATAACGACTATCAAACGTGTTTTTAGGAAATTGTTTCGCACGCTGTTTTATAGTGTTATTGTTGTTTCATATTATTTATTAATGTTATAATATATACGTATATATTATTATATGTATTTTGTGCGTGAAAATACCATTATTGTTTGTATTAAGTCCATTTCTTAAATTAATTTTCTGTTGACTTTGAAAGTTAATGTGAAACGTCTGGAACATCCATCCTTCCATATTTTCGTCGTGCATGTGTGATTTATTTTGAAGAGACATGATTCCTTAACTGAGAAGATGAAATACGGGTGACTAAATGTGGGCGAGAACTGTCTAGCTCGGTGTCCATTGTGACATCCGATGGTAGCTGTCGGCTATGGCAATTTTGCACACACGGCCGAAATTGATGCGCTTTGAATCCTTGCAGGTCGTAAAACACGGACAGAAAGGACTGTTAATTATCAGGGGTTCCTCTTTTTCCCGGCAAAATACATCTCACCGCCACTGCTCGCAACCCTGCCAGACAGATTTGTAAAACAGAAAAATCATTTCCACACACTGCAGTTCAAATAAATTTCTCTCTCTCTTTTTTTTTCCATATAAACCAATACTCTTTCTCCCCTGTGTATGGTTCCCTTGTGATTGGGAGGATTGCAGTGTTTCCTGAATAATCCAAAAATAAAAATTAATTTTACTTCTTCTGTTTGCGTTTCCTAGTTCAAACTATAAAATTATTTCTACTAGTTGATATCAACAATTGGAAAAGTGTTTATTATACTGTAATTTCTGACGCATTAATATTAGTTTTTTTACTATATGTGTTGTATTATAGTCTCTACAAATATTAATAAGATTTCAATATAGTTTGAGTGACTTATATTTTATTAATTCCATTATTATCTATCGACCGATAAAAATAGTTAAATGTAATTTATATAATCGATTGCGAGTGAATATAATTTTTATGTTTCGATATCATGGTAAATATACTACGATAGACATCATGGAAACCTATTCCAATTTAAAAACTGAAAGAGTGAATGCACCTCTATAAATTTGAGTCGTATAATAAAAGACGAAATAATTTATAATATTTTGATCTAATTTAAAGTAAACCTTCTCTCAATTAGCTATTCCTAGATAGGTATTCCTAAACAAATGAAGATATAGCTCATATATTTACGAATCATTATCATTTATGGTGTTCCTATAATATTGCTATAATAAAAAATATTTTCCGGAGATTTTTATGTTCGAGAAAGAAAGAAAATATAAACGTGATTTTAAATGGAATTTCATAGAACCCATGACGAATGTACTATGTGGCAATATTCAAGGGGACGAAATAACATCGCGAGCTTACGTATTATATCGCGGGTGTGAAAGCGAATGAAAGGAAGCGTCGCAGTCGGTCGAAATAAAAATACGAGAAATTTTTACGATGTTACGTCGGATCGGGGAGAGATTAATTCGCGGCCGGAATGACGAATTTGCAGCCTGTCATCGACGAACCGTGCGTAGTATTATGAACCTGGCGATTTTCAGCGCGGCCTGTAAGGGTCATTTGTCAAGGGAAGTAATTATTTATGAAATGTGGTAGTGAGTAAACGTATTTCCGCGTGATATTCTCAATGCGATAGTGTTAAGTAAATTTACGGACGAAACTACAGCTCGTTTCCTAAGTTTATTACGGTAACAGAAGAGTCGAGTGATGCCAATAATACGTTTATAACGGGCCGGTTGATCACATCGTAACTATGGTATCTGTATCGAAAATAAACCTTTTGGCAATGAAATAAGTATCGAGTAATTTAATGGGGAAATTTTATAACAGAAAGAAATAAACCATTGATAACTACCTTTAATGCAATATTACCACTAACATAAAGTTTTAATAAGATACACTTTAATAGAATTTACAACTTAAAGAGAAGAATATAATTTCTTAATCAACTAGTTTATCAAATAAACTTTCACAATTTAAACAGCCGAAGAAAGAATATTCAAAGAATATTGTATTAAAAGCAATGTATTCATAGTTAACGAACGTACTCCATTACAGTTCGGTGGAACGAAATTTTCATACGAAACATAATTGCAGCTGTCGACCGGAAAAAAGCTATTTAATCGAGAACGACCAGACCAACTTTTCATTGCGTCGTTCGGTGTACCTCGCAGATGCAGAACAAGTATACGCGTGTATGCATGTATATGCTGGTGCCGTGGACAGCACAGAGTGTAGGTCTCCACCCCCATGTGCAAGTGCCCATTTAAATTTACAGGGGTATCCACGACACAGGGGTAACCAGTCTAATTGAATTAGTCCCGTCTGGCCAGTGAGAGAGCACGTTTAATCCGTCTTTCAGAAAATTTCGACTATTGGCGCACCTCGGAATTTCCGCCAACTCCCTTTCACCAGACATCCAGTCTCCTATCGGCCGCCAAGACGATTCTCCAGCATCCGGCTATATTTTTTTCCTTTTTTCTATTTGCCGCGAAGGAATCGGAAAGGGAGGTATGGGGGCAGGAGGGCGGTATCTCGATGGATTTGCATTTGAAAGCACCTCCACCCTCAGCGTCGGAGCGGCGCGGCGGCGAGCACAGGGATGAAAGAACGGCAGAGGTTTGTGGGGGCAACCCTTAGTATTTACTCGCCGTAAATACCTGGTTACGAAGGGCTTGTCGACTCTTATATTGATTCCAGACTTCTTCCTCTTTAGTCAGCGAACGGGGCCTTCTGTGAGCTACGCGTTCCTCCAATGATCACTGGCCTGATCCTCCAGAATCGCGCTCGTGGAACGTCGATTCCTACGGTTTTTCGAAGACACGCGAACGCGGAACTTTTAGATTTATCGCTCGATTTACGGGCCAGTCTCGAGTCTCTTCATTGCTTTGAGAAAAGTTTGCCTCGCGTCGTGTCGTTTCTTCTATTTCGCTGCCTCTTCCTCTTCTGTCTTTTCGTGCCGATTTCTATTCTCCGGCCCCTTCCTTTTCTTAGTCGTGACTGCCGAACTTCGTTATTTCACGAAGCCAGTATACCTGGGGTCGCAGAACGGTTGCTAGATTTCGTCGGTAGAATTCCCACGCATTTCGTCTCCTTTTTCTTCTTCCTGCTCTCTTCCTTCCTTCGTTTCGGTTGCTTGCGGGATAATGGAAAAGTTGGATACTTGGGCAAGAAAAAGGACCGAAAGCGCCGAAAAATTGATAGCCGGTTAATACCGATCTATCTATCCAATTCTCCAAAAAACTGCTCTTACGAAATTCTTCGATTAAGCTGATGAATTTACTGCTTTCAGTCTAAACATAATTCTGCAAATAGGGTGTTTTAATTTACTCTAATATTTTGATGTTCTTTTCTTTCGTCTAATATTAAGTTTGTACATAAATTGTACGAATTTTATGGCGTAACGATGACGAGTAATCTTAAATTAATTTGGCAAATTAATTTGGTATACAAATAGTAATTTAGAACAATAAGTCAGTAGTATCTAATTGTTATCAGGTGTATATTCAGTGGGATCATTAATAAATCGAAAAAAAGGATACTTCAATATTCTTGAGTAATACGTAGTTATATTTACAATTAATATCCGTCTATTAATAAAATGAATATTAGTCTATCGAATGAAGATTTTCACGACATTGAAACCAATTTCTCACGATGAATATGTCAGGCATGCTAAGTAGCATATTTTCTTAAATATTTCTTTAACTATACATGAAGTTTTTAACACAAGTATAGTATATTTATAGCGTAAATTTGACATCAGCAAACATATGCCTGATATATATAGATTGTTTGCCACGAATTAAATACCATAACTAAACACGCAATATTTAACAAATTCAAACAGAAGATATACTTTAGTTATTTGCAGATATACACGCATAGAAATAATATATCTAGTCTCTAACAGCATCGATGCATTTGTCTGAGCACGGATTTATAACGTGCAGTTATTTTCGTTTATCAAGATCATTAAGAACGATTGATTTCTGTTTACATATTCTGTCTGTATTAATCTTATCCGAGTATCGACAGTCGCGTATGAATCATGCTGGTTGCCGCACGAAATTCGAATGCTTCTCACACAAATCAAACTAACTGTTTATTTCAACGCGTTGCACACACAACCTGTATGGCGTTTAATGTGTTAATCGTGAATTACAACCTGCTAGATGAATAACTATTCTAACAACAATAATCCAATATTAATCCTCCCTACTCTATTGTCGGTATTATAACGTGCACAATCTACTGAAGTAATTCCAGTGTTGCGACAAATTGTAAACTCGCGCGACCATAAACACCAATGTGCTGAATTGTGTAAAGCTGGTAATAAACAACGATACTAATGAATATAATGTTTTGTCGCATTTAGAAAAATTTCTTGCTTAAAATTTTTATCTTTTTTTTTTATATCGATGTTTCCTATCTTTTTTGTTACGATTCAAAATGAATTGAATTGTTGCTTTCACATAAAAGTTTCTTCTTTATTCGTATTCAGTTGTAGCACAAATTATATATAGTTTTAACTAGGAAAGTTTTCTCCGACGACTTTACTTGTGTTTAAAACTGAATATTATAGAATAGTTCACAATAAATAATTTTCTCTTGTGCGAAGAAACTCGTATCGTTATTCGTATAATAAACAAGGTTATATATCCTAATGCAATTAGGAAGCTATTTATTGTCCTCATTTCTGCACGAACTATAACATATTCTATAATTACGTTCACATTGGCAACCATTGGAATAGAAAATACAAAACTACAATAAATGAATGTCTTATTTTTAAAAAGTAATAGAAAAAAGTTAACGAATCAAACGAGTAACGTCGATATCGCTTTATGGTAAAAAATTCTTTCAAAGCCAATTAAATATGGAAACTAAGCTGCTGTGAAGTATTACTCTTGAAGAAAAAAAACGTTTTGTGATGTATCGTCCTATATCTCCTCTACGAAGTAAGCGTCCAACTTTCTAACCAAGAATATCGGATATTGTTTGACATTTACCCTCTCGTTCTATCAAATCTATCAAACGGTTTTCACTTTATCCAACACAACGATCCTGTTTAACAGAAGCTTTTACGTCTTTATCTTGTTCACCAAGTAGTTTAGCCTTCTATCTGCCTGATAACGACGAGAAATGTTCAAATAAATTTGTGAAATGACCAAAAATACACGAGAGAGGAATATTATTCGGGCGGATAGTGGCTGGCTCGAGCTTTCATCCCCCAAAATATAGCTATCTCGTCGTTGACGTCGTTTTTCGTCATTGTAGAATGAGTTGTTTTCGCGACTTTCTCGAATAAACACGACGATTGCTCGAAAAATCTTGCTCGAACACGATCAGCCGACAATTTTATCTTGTTTACGAACTCTTCCGGTTTCGTAACTGGCTAATAACGGTGGGAAAACGTCGAAATAAATTCCAAGAATGGCTGTAGCTTCGAACGATCATTAGGTATTTGGTCGTATAAGCTGCAGCAGTTCGCTGAACCTATCGTTAATGCTTCAAGCTCAAAGATATTTTCCAATTGTCAGATACATAAAATTCTTCTGAAGTATATCTAGTCGTTTAACACAGTTTGATATTATTTGTCGCGATTAGTACTCATTTTTTCATCATTTTTCAATGGGACCGAGTCTTACTAGAATATAAAGTAATTTTCTCATAAGTTGCACAATATTAAGAAATATGAATATGAAAGTAATATTAATATTTTATGACATAAAAATGGAAGCTTATCATACGCTAAAGAAAATTTTTTAGAACATTTTACTACAGTTTTAATTCATTTTAAATTTATTTTAAATTGTAACACCATTTTCTCAAAACCACGTGACATACGTATAATTGAGAACATCGAAATATTTAACTTTTCATACGCTTTCAGAAAACTAAGGATGTATTTTATTTTTAAGTTACAAAATTTCACGATGATAAGATATCACGTTGTTGATTTTCGGGAATAATGACGTAGCTGTTGCACGATATATTTTGTGTAATATTTTATGTTATAATAACAGGACAGCAATGTGAATATTTCTGCCGTATATTGTACTGCATACTTATTCCCTCATTTATTTTGCAGAATGCAATGTGTAACATAAGCATCTCAATTACTTTCATTATTAGTGGATCAACGTTAGATGTTTCATTACTTTTCACTACCATGGTACTCTATTAAATAAAAAAACATTCTTTAATGAGATTATCAAAGTTCTTTTTCCCACCAGCTAGTAACCGAACAAAAAAACGGACAATATAGCGTATGTGAAAAAATTGCAAATTAAAAGCGAAAATTTACCAAAAGAGAAGGTATAAAAAAGAATGTGATGTCATCACTTTGATAATCTGTCGAAATCATACTACACACCTACATATGCGAGAAGAAACAGTTTTTTTATAGACCCACTAAGGACAAAACTAACAGGGGGGTTATACTATATACGTAATCCACCCCCTATATTCGTGTAAAAATTGTATATTTCGATATTACATATTAAACATTCTCTTGTACGTTATTATACATTCTGTCATATTGTAGTATCGAAACGAATGAAACGGCATAATCAATTATGATATTATCAAATTGCAAATTACAGGTTTCCATATATAGAAACATGATTTCCTCCCTACAGAAAATACTACTTCGTCCGATGTGCAACATCTCGCGTAGCAACAATTTCGCGAGTATTTATAGCATCTCATAAAGACGCTCTAAGACTGTTATGCTTGTATTCAGAAGAGAGACAAATGTCCGTCACATATCAAGGGGGTTAACTCTCTGAGCCAAGGGGATGTACAGATTACGTTTTGCGGATCGATAGACGGGGAACATAAGCGGTACGATTATCACCCTCATGTTACCTCCGAGACTACGTTTCATTGTTACGCATCCCTAAACTATAATTCTTTTAAGCTAATTCGCAGGCTTCCTTTGCTTTTTTTTTCTCTTGCAGCTTTTTATATTACCTTCCGAGAAAAGTCAGATTGTCGTTATCTAATATGAAATATTCATCTAATTCTAGTTTTTTGCCATAGAATTTGCATATTTGTTTATTAACTATTAAGATATATTGTCTTAATGCATAATTATGTACTTTGCTATATGGAACATTGAATCGGTATATGTGGGATTCAGAAAAAAATTGGGATACAGATTGTAAAAATCTTTCGTTTGAAGAAGCTGTAGACAAACTTAATCATCATTCGTAGAAAGTGAAATAATCCTAAACGTTGAAACTCATTGTCAACATATATGAATATGTTTAAGTAAAATTATTTCTATAAATAAATTCGTTTTTGAAATTTATTTAAGGATATCAAAATATACTTGTGTATAAGAAATATACCATTTGTATTATGTATGTTTAGCATCCAGATATTAATAAAATTTTTCCAATAAAATAGAAGCGACAACACTAAATAGAGGATAAATAAATTAATTGATTAAGATCAATAAATCATTCTCATTGACTCGGTCCAATCATACTTACTTGAGTATTTGGGAATTTATGAATTTAAAACAATCTTCAGGTATTAGAACTTTTAAACTATGTGTTCCATAGAAAATGTCTTACATATCCTACACATACTCACTTATTGCGATATATTATGAAACTTTTAGGCGGATATTTTCCGAACTTACTATCTGTTTACGACAGCGTTTATGCATAGTGTACGAGGTTAAATAAATAAACGAGTTACGAAAGCAATGAATATTTAACGTGCACATCATAAATTTGAAGAAAATTCAATTGTTTTCCGAATGAGAAACTACTTTACGTTAATCCAGAGAATGTTAAATTTATGTCCTTACAAAAAAAGCGCATGCGCACACGTAGTTTTTTAAAAATTATTATTATAAATATTTGTTACATAAAAAGATTAGTTTAATGAAAGTTTGCTTAGTTTTGTGAAGGCTAAATTATAAATATCTTTCATATATGATCAGAGATATAATTGCGTAAAGAAATCTAAAAATTTTAATTCGTAAAAACACACGGTGAAGAATAAGGACGACAGAAAAATTTTATCGTAAGAAATACATTCTACACAAGTGAAATGTCGGTGTTGAACACGTTCTCGTTTATCCGGTTCGATATTTCTGATTGATCACGTTTATACTTTCTTCGTTGTTCTCCTCCGTTGGTACGCGAACGCTTGGCATCTCCGTTCTTGTAATTAAAACGTCATCGCGTCTATTTATCCTGTCGAACGATCCTGATAAATGTTTCTGTGATTTTAACGCGAATCCGTTATACGGAAACGTGACGCGGCGACTCTTTCCATCCCCTTCCTTATCGAACTCCTACTCTCTACACCCCCTTCCGATGTGTTGAACTTCCCTTCCGTTCATGCCGATACACCGCCTTCCGTTTCCACGGATGAAGAGAAGATCTAATAACGTTAACAGACTCGTTGTTTTCCTCCTCGGGTGGCTGTAATCCCATTTTATGGAGTCGCGAATGTAGATTGCGCAAATGTGTACAATCGTAATGTATGTGCTCCGGGTATATAAGCGCATTTATAAACGCGCGTCGGGGTGAAACGCGTTACACCAAATCGTGCGTCTTGCAGTAGACGACAAGGGACGCATTGGTTGCTTGGTGAAACGTGTCGCAGCGACAGTTGTTCTATGATTTCTCATTAACTTAGCTACGATCTTAGTCGCAAGTTCGAATTTGTCCCCCCGAAATTGTTCATTTCCTAAACTGACGCGTGTTTCTTTTAATCCCTTACACGTTATTAAATATTCAATTCTCTTTTTGCTTTAATTTTCGTTATATTAATTCGTTGTAAGATACATACATTACAGAACTGAATCAATCTATGGTTATTTTAATGTTCCATTAAGTTAATCGAACGATTCAGGTTAATATATGGTTATTTTGGTAACATTAACCAATATCAAATTGTAATAGAATTATAATTACGGTAGTACTTTGGTTTCAAATTAACATAATTATTGTTATAATATTCGTTATATGGTTTCGTGCGCGATTAAAATGTTTAATAATCCTTTGAACGATAATCCTGTTGAATCGAACAAAAGAGACATGTAATTAAATTAAAGCAGGATTCATTGATGTTACATAACCGATTTCTTAATATGGTTATCGTCCGTGTAATTAGTCGACTGTTCGTACGTTATTTACACAAGAATAAATAATTAACTTTCTTGCTATAAATACAACAATTAGTATTAACATAGAGGTTCTATATTTGCAATTTTGAATCGCCAGAAAACAGTGAAAATGTTGAATCTAATTACAGATTACACGGTTTAGCCGAGCCCTTAATTATAATCCATAATTATGTCTACTGTCCGGACTATCTTGCTTGAAGCAACTATAATGGCACTATCCATAACACTAATGTATGGGACCTGTAGGGGATTGAGACACACAGGCTTAGCCATAATTATTCCTTACATGTAAAGTTAGTTCACTCGAAATGATAGACGAGAAATTTTTAGTATTTTCATTATGTACCTTTACATTTACCTTATATATTATATGTGCCTTTACATTTTTGTTTATTTTCGCTCGTTTTATCCATTTTAAAATGTATTATAATAATTCACTTTCGAAATTTACAATTTAGTATTTCAAATATTTCACGATTTATTTTATTGACATATTGCTTCTGTACTCTAATTTTCTCGTTGAATCAGAATTGGTCATGCGAATTTAATTAAACCGCATACACAAAATTTAATTTTACTTATTCATGGAACCTGTGTTTCAAGAATTTCCAATAGCTTTTATAATTTTATGAACAATTAATTTGTATTTACCTTTTGATTAATTTTTTATATCTGCTTTGGTGTTATTTTTAAAGACTGAAAAGTTCATCGTCGTTACACACATATATATATATATATATAGCACTAGTTTAAAGTGGTTACTTTTAAACTAGTGTTCACATGTTAATTCTTTAATAACTTTTATTGACAAATTGTGCGAAATATGGGAATTTTATCCCTTTCGCGTATATTTATTTTCAAAAAAGCTTTCTACGAAAAGTAGAAATTACTTTTGAGAATTAAAAAACTTACGCGGTCTTTATTCGGAATAACAAACTTATGCTATCCGACTATGGAAAAAGGCAGTAATTGCAAAAAATGTGTGAAACGAGTTTCTACGTACTTTTGAGTAATTGCGAACATAGTGTACCTTAATTTTTGTGCAAAGTGATAATAAAATATAACGTTCTGTTCAAAAAGTTAATAATATACCTGCTGCTTTTAAACAAAATTTAATCGATACAAACAAGAAAGGCAGTGATATGTGGTATTGTACCATTACACCTACAAAATGCTATTGTATACGATGTTAATGGTTGAAACTGTATATTCTCTCCTTAAACCTTCTTTAATCCTGATGGAATCTGCGGTGTCATTGTTAACAATAGTCGAACATTTTATTTTATATGAAGAAAGCGAGAAACCAAACAAAATGAACTTTTATCTCTTTGTGATAATAAAACATACTATATAAATGTCTTAGAATAGTAACACCTAAATGTAGCTTAACAAGTGATCAACTTGAACTATCTGCATGTGACAGAATTGATCCAGCTTTTCCTACCCGAGGACCTTTCCTGTCTTTAATCATAATTGGACATAACTATATGCATAACTATATCTATATTAGGTATATTCAAACGCATTGTGAGTGACTGTGAAAGTAACTTATACTAAAAAATACATTACAAGAAAAATAGATATACAGTCAGCCCTTCTATAACACTCTTAGTTCATTCCGTGTTTTAGCGAAATCGTGTTATACAATTGAATATTGCGTTATATGAGAACTGTCCACGTTTATTAACTTGCGCTACGTAGAAATCATATTATACATAAGAGGGTTGTCGTAATCTTTGCAGCGTGTTACATCGAAAACGCCGAGTTTCCGAAGTACTATGTTCTTGAGTGTATTATTATTTCCTCGTAAATGAAAGTACATCGAAGACATAGGAACTGAGGAGAAATTACGGAGAGCGGTAGAAAGGAATAAATGTAACATCTTAGCAGATAAGAACATTCGAAGTGTACGGTCGCCAATCGTTAGTTAACCATGGTTTGTAAATTAGCGACTGAAGTTAGCGATAATTGCTGATCAATCAGGATTAATCAGACGCAGTCAAGGTTCCAGTTAACTAAAGTTAGATGTGATCAAACTTTCGCAACCCTCAATTAATTGATTGACTTGTTGCTTGTTCGAACGAAATAAAGGAAAATCAAAGAATTTCGCAAGTTTCCATTTAACAATTCATATTAAATAATTCGATTTAAGAAACAAGAACGACATTCTATCCTACGATACTGCAGCAACTACGATGACCTAAAATTCCATCATATTACTCTCTTATCTATAGAAAATTCATCTCTTTCAAGAAAGATAATTTGTTTATTATTATTTTTCGATGAAGGCTTTTTGCGAATATTTCGCTTCTAGCGGCAATCTGGCGTTAACAAGCGTACCAAGTCAGACGCTGTATGACATAACTAGCGCAGAAATGGCAGCGTGCCCAACTAAAAGCTGGTTCAGACTTAGAGACAATTGTTCAGAGACAAGTGTCGTGGACAGTTCGTAATCTGCGTACGTTATTTGCAGATAATCTACGAGTATAAGAGACGAAATACGAATTCGCGGACAAATATTAGCCTGTCTTTTGTCTTTCGTTGAAACGGAAAACAAGAGACAATGTTTGCGAACATTTCAAGACGGAGCATGCAAAAGGACAACGGTTTTAACTTTTACTGTAATCGCAGTATACACAGTTTTCATATGATTTGTTGTCGGCCAGACAGAGATAAAATTGTATTATTTATTTAGGATTTATAAGAAAATGAATTATTGGTAAGTACAAAATGTATGTAGAAATTATATAAATTAGATCGGAAAAATAATATGGTGGAATATTCGTGTGATAATTAGAAAGTAACGAAAGAAAGAAATGAAAACAATTTAAAATGCTAATTTGGATGGGGACACAGAGAGTTGCCAAATATCTCAGCTATATATCGCAGCGTTCCATCTAGACTGTAATTTTATAAAATCCGGCATTACTGTGCAAAGTGTGCCTGGTGCCTTCTTCTTTTCATTTTTGGGTCAACATTTTGAAATATAATTTCAAAGTAATACCGCGACATTTTTGCGAAACTCCTAAACTCAATGTTGTCTTCTAGAAGTCGCTTCCGTATTCATAATCTTCGACTGAAAATATACATTCGACTTTGACTAAAAATTTACTTCTTTCTATGCAAATTCAAAAGCAGGGAAGATCAAACATAGTTCTCACTAATGTTCTTTTTCTGATTTTAAGCCTGATCTAAATTGGCAGTAGTTGATATTGAAAAGTTCTTCGAATCCTCATTCATCCTTTAACCTCATTCATATATATGTATATATTTTTCATATACGTATACTTATTAGCAAAAAGTCTACTTGTACGTGTAATTGATGACATTAAAAAATAAGATTAGATCACTTGAGAGTAAACAATTTGATAATTCGCAAATATTCTCTTGTGGTGGCACAAATAGTGGATTGACAAATGGCTCGCTTTTTTCGATTATTTATGGACATGAACATGCTATACGATCTAGTTTGGAATGTCAGCCTAGATTTCAATACTAACACAATACTAGCTATAAACTACGTATAAGTTGCCTATCAACATTTATAAGCCTTAATGTTTCTTAACGAACAAAGCGCTTCTTACTACATCGAAGATGACCACCAATCACCGCGTCTGCAGTTCTACTAAAAAGGTACGACATATTGGTCATGAAGAGATCAAAGAATTTCTCATTGGTGCTCGAATTTCAAATACCTAACACGTGTTTCAAGTTCCGTGTTCAACATTCTATCAGCAGCTGCCTGTTAAAATTCTTCGTCCGGGCGATACACGCATGCATGCACATGCTATTTCGCGTTAACGGCCACAGCGGTTGTTATATACGCTGCTGGTATCGCGGTATTACGTCGCTCCGCTTCCTCCATTTCGGGATCCTGAATGCAAGATGGTCAAAGGGCTCATGAAAGAGACGCGAAGAGCGAATTCGACGCTACCGCCTTACTCGTCTGTCCCTGTAAACAATAAAAACCATCGATCCGTTCATTGAAATGAAGAGAATTTCTCGTTGGATCCGTGAAGCCGCCTTGACGAGTGACGCGCGTGCATCAGTATGTCACGAACGCTCTTAAGTATCTACACGCCTACTCTGAAAAGTTTCGGAATAGGCTGCTTTCGCGAACTTGCCGAGAAGGCTTGAAATTTCCTCCCATGCCGATAGATTCTCAACCAAAGTTCCCACATGCCGGGAACCTTGACACTTGCTTTACTCTACTTTTTTCTCTCTGCATCTTTCTCCCTCCCCCGCCCCTTCCTCTTACTCTTTTTTTTTCTTTGCGTGTTCATCCTGCGTTTTTTTGAATTTTGAACAGTCAAGAAGTATATAATTGATATCGCGTGGCTATGAAACAGTGACACGCTCATATGAGAGTTATCGAATAAAACAAATTAATTAAAAATTCAATTAATAATTTCAATAAAGTAATTAGCATATTTTTGTATCTATGTCGATCTGATATCAAGTTATTTAATATCTTGTGATAGAACGCTTTAGCAAATATTCACGTTTCTCTAACGATCACTCATAATATTCGTGAATTTATTAGAGACATAAATACACATATACGAGAATCTATTTCATTGATTCATTAGATACGTA
Organism: Bombus fervidus; assembly: GCF_041682495.2. Lineage (NCBI taxonomy): Eukaryota > Metazoa > Arthropoda > Insecta > Hymenoptera > Apidae > Bombus > Bombus fervidus. Next base: position 7,370,308 of record NC_091524.1, read on the forward strand.
TGATATAGGTGAGCATTAATCGACAAGTAATAATAGATATGACTGATACTATATATTTTAGTACGTCCATATTATTTAATATTGCATAAATACGGTTAAATTGATATGCTCTTGACAAAATTATCGTCTCTTTATTTATATTTATGGAGGTCATGAGACCTATGTATATGGAAATACGAGGAGATTCCTCGTTTTACCTCAAAATTCATTTTAAGCATCCAATGTATCATGTCACGTCATTCATCTTTGTTCATGAATAAGCCATACAATGTAGTACATCTGCAATTGGAATTCATAGAATGTTGTAAATAATCGTTGTAAATACCTAAACACTACATGATTGTATTACGAATTTGAGTTCTTCGTATTGGCAGTTACATAGCTTAAAAATAGCATTTTAAAAATATTCTACCTTCAGATAAATAAATTTTCTATAAATTAAATCTATTAGTAGTTTGTCACCTAAAGTGTATAGGATAAATGCTAAATTTTTTAACACCTCGTGATTTGCATTCGATACGATTACAAGACTGAATAAGCTGATAATTCGTGTCTTCGTTGTACATAGAAATAATATATATAGATAAAATATCTTCTACGCGATAAAAGATCTGTGGAATTTATTTATACAACAGAAATAAATATTTTTCATTTGTGCCATTGTCAATGACAAGAAGCTGAATACTATCATACTATGAATAAAATCAATATACATCGTATTACACTTAAACGAAACAGACTAAGCCAACTTTGAAATTTGACCAATAATTTCTTAAAGAAAACAATTATTTCCACCACTAACGTTCTTCGTATTAAACAATTCTCAAACGACCATTGTTTTGCCTTTTTAACAGCCTACGAGAATCTACGTTTAAAGAAGTTCAAAGAAGTACACTTAAAAGAACTATATTATGTACTATGCGTATAGAAGGCTCAACATCAAGTACATAAAATTATCACAGACTGTATAAGATCCCCTAGAACTCTTTGTAGGGTCGCGTTAAACGTTTGCGTTTCAAACGACCAACGTTCTACGTGTCACGCTTCAACGTGCAAGATCGTTTCGAAAATATTTCATTGCTCAATCCTTCGGCACGAACGTGCGTTTGAATGGAAGCTTTGTGCGTAGGTACTGTTGGCAGACCTTGTCACCTCTGCGAAGCGTGCGGAAACACGCGAAAGGATCGAGCGTAAGCGGAAGGAGTTACGCAACTGGCAAACAAAGTGATACTGACACGTACACACGCGTGTTTGTAAAACACGTCATCGTTCTCCTTTGCCGCGTCTTTCAGTCAACCAAGTATCTGTCTTTCATGCTGCCAATACCCGTGGCAGTTTAAACTTCCAATTGCTGTCAGGAAAATATCGGTGGCGCGATGGAAAGCCGGCTACCGATAAAGTGCCCTCCCGGAAGGCTCGTATAACTGCATATTTCCTGCTACGTTTACCTCGTTTTGTCTCGAGAAGAAAAAAGGCTAACCTTCGTACTCTCTGCGGTGTACGATCTCGAAATAAGTTCTACTCCTACCTCCTCTCCTCTACGCCTACGTTTGTCATCCCCCTGGGAGGCACTTTCAGTATAGCTACTCGTCTTTTGTATTTTTGCCCCAGCTTCGTATTTTCCTCTATACGCTCCGTTTGGAGATCGCTTTTGAATATCGCCCCGATAGCCTGCTATTCTGTTACGAACGTACTTTCGTTCTTTATTGCAGTATTCGAATGGCGCCGTACATACCTATCGCTTCATGTGTTATAAAGGAACGCGTCCTTTTATCGAAATACGTGTCACAGGGAACGGCGAGCAACCGTTTCATTCCGAGAAATTTGTTTCATACGGTGCTAATTCCGCCTGATAGCTCGCTCTTCAGCCCGTGAGACAATCGCAAACATAACTTCTTCTAAAACAGTACTTCTGTAATTTATCACGTGCCTGACAATGTCGAACGAAACGATGCTGTTATAACGGCAATGTTCTTGGGAATGATCTCTAAACATTAGTCACAGCTATATTACAACTCATTGAACATTGCACTCAAAATTTCAGGAAATCCATTAAGTGTTTTGTTTTGAAGGAGAGGCTTTCATTTTTGTCGCAAATGGTAAAGTGTACGAGGAAACGCTCCCTTTTTCTTTTCCTTTCTTTTTTCTTTTTTTTTCCTTTTAGAATGGCAATTCATTAATGGCGAAAGGAGTAGTTTTGATGCTATTTCTCACATTTCAATTTTCGAACAGTTTTGAAATATAACTCGTATGATACAGTCTTTCGATAAATTTATTACAACAACCATCATTCCAATATTCTGGACAAAGTCAATAAAAAAAATCGGTATCTTCTGAAGCTCTCTTTACTTTGTGTAATGAAACGAATATTCAGTATTAATTTGAAAGACAGCGTTCGCGATCGGATTCCTGTACTAATGAGGTTAATTATAACCGGTACGTATAACCCTAAAAAGGAAGCTATCTAAATGATTCGAGCCGTGTCTTTGTAATTGCTACTTACACGATCTTTATATACATATTATCACGTTCACGTCGAAAGAATTGGAGAATAGAAATCATTTTTTATTGATATGACTAGTAATTTTAGATTATTAATTCGAGATCAGTATATTATTGCTAAATAAATTGGAAATTTTGTTTGAAAAGTAATATAGCTTTAAATAATGATTTATAGGTATATTTGTTTTCGATCACTAAGAGATTTAATTTTGAGAAAGATCTTCGCAAAATTGATCTATGATATTTATTTAACAGTAATCACGTAACAATTCATACAGAACGTTTCATTTTTAGAAACATGTTAATAAAGTTAACTCGATGGTGTTCATCCGAAATTTAACAAAACTCATCGTTCGTTTTAAGTTCAGACCATTCTCCGTGATAAAATTTTACCGCGGCGCAAGTGCACCGAATCGTAGTCTTAAAATATCAATTAGTGTTCGATGGAACGGCGCAAAGCTTCGAAATATTCGTAGCATTTGTCAACAGCATAAGGGGAAGATACCGATTCATCCGAAGTTTCCTAATTTGCACCGAACACAACGGCGTGAAAGCATGCCTTCCTGATCAATGAACTCGCGTTTTAAAGCTTTTGTTCAATTAAATGACCTGCCTTTACGACCGGCTGCAGAAATTTAATTTTTGGCCAGCCTTCACGAAAAATTGATATGTTTCGCCGCGTGTTTACGATCGTCTTTACGACTCTTTGGACGTTGCTCGGCCACTTACAACCGGAATAGGGCGGACCGGCACTGATATATGTTGTGGGAGTTCAACTGGCAGCAGAATTCCAAACTGCGCTCCCTCATTCTCTCAACTTTCTTACGTAAGTACACCATACTCGAACTATGTCCAAGTTCGAGCTATCTACTACCAAAAGTCAAGTGGCTTTATGGAAAATAATTCGAGTTGCTCATGTGAATTACCACAACTTTTGCGACCGTTCCTCGGCTATTATAGCGTGTACTCGAGCAGACGGGGCGTACTTGGCTCATCAACGATACGAAGTAAACGGTAGGATAAGATTTACACAACAATGAAATAAATGCTTTTATCAGGCTTGATCGATATTTATAGCCCGATATTCAATTATTCCACTTTCGACGCATCCCTACATCCTGCACCGTTTGCATGGCGAGATCTGTCAATTTGATCGAAACTGATATTTTATGTCCCGTAAACTGCTGGAAATTTTATTGCCGTTCTAATTTTCCGTTTTAGGGAATCGATTCTCTTTTACGATCTCTCTGTGGGTAGCAATGAAAACTGTACTTATACAGGTATGTAATATTCGCTCAGAAGCGTATTAACTTTTTCCATTACGGAATGTTTCCAAGCGTATTCTAACGGTATTACATGCAACTCCGCGGCGAATTCCAACGACTTTCTGATAAGGGATAAAGAGACGAAATATTGGAATAGTTTTATTTAGCAAAATTGTTATTCGACGTATTGTGTATCGCACATTGTAATTCAGAAATATCTGGACGTTACTTGTCTCAGTCAGAATGTAAGTTAATTCCATAATTAATTCAGGAAATTCCGTTTTCTCAAACGTTACAGTTTTAAAGAATTAATAAACCGATAACAAGAATGTATTCAATGTATCCTGTGATAAGAGTATATTTCCATTCTGAGCAAATACTCGGCGAACGAATGAAATCGAAAGACTGAATGATCTCGACGTTGCATTCCGTTCGGGCATGTTCACTGGATTTGTTTATTGTGCATGAAGTATTCAGTCCTCATTAGCGTTTCACTTTAAAGAGAGAATCGTTTCGAACGTTACGAACACGGTAACCTATTTCCAGCGAGAACGAGTAACACTTGTGAAGCAAGAAGCGGTTGAACGTAAAATGAATATGTAGAATAGCCGAGAATTCTTCTCGTAGCGTGTAACACGCTTGTCAGAATGTTCTTCATCTGGCTGGTTTCGTCATCCCTTTTCTCCCTTCTTAATTAACACGACTCTAAAGGGTTAAAAACTATTCCTGCGCGACAAAAGGGATAAAAAGAAGCTGGTAACACGGTTGAAAGAAAGACGACCTGTTGGAAAAAGTTGTTCGTGCATAATAGCTGGATATTTACGCGTGGTTACACACATAGCCATTATTCGCCGGTACGGTCGGTTTTTAGTGAAGCTTATTTTTATGACCGTTCGTGCTGCTAGTATAATTCGGTTCATTCTTCTGCCATTCTCGGTTAGAATCGCAAAATCTTTCGGTTGTTACGCGTCAGGATTAAAGGAGAATGCGCTGGCAATTTGCCTACGTAGGAATCAGAGAACAGCTCGTAGTTGCGCCATGTATAAACTTTAGCAACCTTTGTGTGCGTTACATACGTTTTTCGAGATTTCAAAATCAGTGCCGGCGGAATAATACGATCTCACGATATAAGGTACTCTGCAATATATTCCGGTAAATATTTTTGAAGTAGCTTTGCTGGAATATATTTACGATACTGAAATTTTTATTTCTTAACGTCTATCGTTTGGGATTTAAGGATTCTTTAAATGCATAGAACAAGAAATTTTATATCGGTGTAACCTCCCCAGAAATACTACTGGGTACGTATACGTGGCTTTAGTTTTTTCCAAGTTCATGGTTGATTTTAAGGAGCATAACTGCTACGAGTAAATATTTCCTAGGAAATTCTTTAAACTAAAAAAGCAGAAGATATTTTACCAACTGATTATTAATTGCTATATGTACAGCATATTGTGTAGCTTCACGCTACCTCGTAATCTTACGTCGAAATCTTTATTATCTAGGAAAACAAAATTATAAAGTATGAAAAACACATTTAGCTATTAGAATCTTACATAATTTGGAGAATATTAAAAGTCTTTATACTTCGTTTTAGAAGAAATTTCTTTCCCTCTGGTCTTCAAAAATTCGTCCCTGAGAACGGTGGTCAAAAGGAATTAACGTTAAACAGCTGGATATGCTTCCATTAAATCGGACAATTTTTACGTAAAATATTCCCTTCGCCAAGTGATAATCCACGTATTGAATCCCATGAAACAATATGGGAAGATATGAATCTTACAACTGAAGTGTGAATAAGGAACAAAGGTATATGAAAAGGAGCAAGCAAGTAGTAGTGGATCGCCTATAGTCAGACGCATATTACTTCTAACTTCAAAGTGCTTTTGTCTCTAATAAATCCTTTCGAATTTAAACCACACGCTTTATGTTATTAATACATTTGTTAAAAATGTGAAGAAGCTCTATACGATAGTCGTGTATACTTACGTTTATAAGTATCAGGATAGTTACGAAAAGTTTATTAAACCGCGCAAATGTATATCTTACGAATATCGTTGATATTATTAAAATTCAATTTGCAAATAAAATGACAAATAGTTGAACGCTAATTGACACTTCGATTTTATGAACAATGTCATTGCATAAAAATCTTGAACTCGATTCCTATATTGGGTAAATTTTTTTGCCGATATTACAATAACGAAACGTTTTACTTGATACATCAGAGGAATTTATGCAGTTTTCGATTGACCATTGTAATTTCCACTTTGCACGAAACAGCACCTCTTAACGACTGCTGCTTTTCCGATAGTGCATTAAGTGAAGAGCACCGTTTCACGTAATTTTCAATTTCGTATAATCTGTTCGATTTCTCTCAGTTGTTCACATCTAGTGCATACAGTACAATTCGATAATAATTGAAAGTCGATGAATAAATCGAAGCTTATGCTTTTGTGCTTACTTGACTTTTACATTTATCGATACGAAAAATGTTTAAAAGTGCTGTTCATATAATTGTACATATATATTATAAAAGGCTGTTTTATGCTATATTCGCTAATATTAAACTGCTTAAAAAACAAAAATTCATATAAAATTTCTGTGCTATGTATAATTCATTTAAAAATTGCTAATTATAATTTTAACATAATTGTTGAGTATATTACATGACGTTCTATTGCGATAAGAGGAATATTGATATTACATGATCGTTTTATGAATATATTATGTCTGTAGAATGAAACATTTTACAATTTCATTAACAATGTAATGAGATACGACTATTATGATTATGCTGACCAAATTTCACATAAATCTAAAAGTGTACGAGTTACAAGATATTTATTACAAATGTATTATGAAAGTATTTGAACAGTCAATCGTTCATTACATTACTAAGCCACGAATATTTAATGAGATTATTTTTAGCAATAGTTCTGAATTTAAGACGATTATTCCTGCCGTCTACAATTTTTTTTTTTTTTTACTATGTTGTACGCGTATATTTGCGGTAAATGTCTTTTAACCTTAATGCACATTTTCTAGTTGTGGTTTGAAGTTCTATATACGTAATCACGATCGTTGTTACGAATGCCAATAAACGCTGATTCAAAATGTTTCGTTCAAGTGCTTTCACAAATCAATGCACGTCGTTCGGGAAGAAAATTGATTTAAGTTCTCATTATTCATACATATGAACAATATTAGGAAAATAGAAATTCTCCAGTACTCTATAATATTTAAAATAGGTACGTTTTTTAACGAAACTTAACAATCAAAAGGGAATGAGAACAAATAAATTTACGGACACTGCAACCATTAATATTATATAGTATCGAATATTTGTTTGCAAGAAAATCGCTTCTACGTCAATAATTGTAAAATTTCTTTACCTCGGACCGCGAATTTATTGCTGTTTACTTCGTGGAGGAAGTTTCTCCGTTCAGCGTGGAGAATAAACAAGAAGCTTGGAAGGATCGAAAAAATTTCCGAGTCGATGGGTTGCTTAGTACGCGCGAGACAGTAAAATACGCTGTGGCCATCAAACTCGAGGATTGCCAACACAAGCAAACCAAGTAAATACTTTTTTTCAGCAAGATAAGCTTGTCGTTTTTGCGATTCCGTGGAGCATGGGCCACGGCATGTAACTGCATCAAGAGAAAGAAGAAGGTATCCAGCAGTCGATATGAAACCGAAGAGACCACTGCAGCTTTTCAACGCTAAAATACCGGAGATGCCGTGCATTCCTTCCGTATACTCGGGAGGGTAACCGGATCCTCGGCTAGCTTCTTCCGTCGCTGATTCTTCAATGCTGAAGGAGCAAGCAACTGGAAAGCTGGCCGACCATCCTTCGAGCCGGTCCTCCCGACCGGCCGATTATATTCCAGGGGAGCAATAAAGCGATTAGGATGCTCGGTTGTACGCGGCAGCTTAAGGAGAGAAATGAGGACGCCGGCCAGGACCGTAGCTACCAATAGATTGCCCTACGGAAACTGAAAGAGAGGGAATGCATAGAAGCTCTTTCCTTATAATACGCGAAATGCCTTTAAATACGGAATGCCGACTCATCGATTATTCCAGATATGCCGCTAATACGCATTCTATTCGTGCCTCGACGCACGCTTTCGATTTTATGATTATGGTTACGCTTACGCAGACCGCGGTCGCGCTCCCATCCTCTTTCCTTTTGACAGCAGTTTTGGAGTAATAAACTTTGATCCTAGCCCATCATTTCGCTAGGAGGGTGTTTGCTAGACTCGATAAGGAAATATGTAATGGAGAGATATTTGATGATAGCGTACGAGGCTAAAGTGTGGTGGTGGTAGCTGGTGAAAGTGTTTCATATTTTCTCGTTTAAGGTTTTACTTGTTGTCTTGCTATCAGTTGAATACAGTTTAAAAAAAAGAACGAAGTGAGAAATTCTATAATTGAATTTGAAATGCGCGAATCTAGACAGTTAATTATCCCTTGACGTATTGGCAGAAGTTGAATAGTAGCTTAACATTAGTATGTCTATATACGTTATTCGCCTTGCCTCATTTCGTTAGATAGGCATTGTATCGTCTTCGCGTTAAACACGCAACAATGTAGGAATTGATTATAGTATGTGTCTACTTTATAGGCCCAATGAAGGAAGCTTAAAATCCATATTTCGTGAATGTAGATGTCCCGCTGTACTTATATCGTCAAGTCCTATTGTCCTAGATTTCATTTCAAAAGAAAATAATGTTGTGCTTCTCTACGGCATTCTTTGAAAGTCTGCATTGTTACTGCACTATAAACGCGAATACGTCGATTCTATAAAGTTGCTTTTTAAATAATTTTCAACAAACCTTTTAAATTTCAAATATTATTTAAATATATTTCGATTTACTTCAAACTTTTATTTTCCAAGTTATAATATTCTGTAATTACATATTATAGTAGAAATAGTAGAAGACACTTTCGCGAATATCGCTCTATGAGAATTTCTGACTTGATATCTATATAGTTTTAAAACATAGATGAAGATGCATAATTATAGCAACACTATGTAAATACTATGTCAAAGGGTGTCAAGTTTACGTTGTGAGAACGTATATTATTACGTCAAACCTATCCAAGTGTAATTTATGAAAGAGATACTGAGTCCTCTTTAGTTATAATTCATATAGTGGTAGATTTAAGTTACCTATAGATAATATTATATCAGAGAGTACTATCTCTGGTCCATAAAGAATAACGCTATTATATTTAAAGCTTTTAGTGTAATAATGCTTAAACTGCCTTATATTGGTTTAAGATGACGTAGAACTAGGTCAAAACCTATCAACCTTATTTCATAGAAAAGCATGCTGTTATGTGAAGACCTTAGATATATTATGAAAAGAGATAATAGAAGTAAGTACTTTTAAATTTTATATGTTCGCGGAAACATAAAATTACATTATTTTTCAAGATGCTATTTGTCCCGTTTCCATGTATTTATTTTATGCACTACCAACGAGGAGTTTAAAAATATTACTGTTTTCCAGAATGTTTCACTTTTAATGTTTTACTTTCAGGTACAATAATACCATGTTGCTTTTTTCATAAATATTTAATTCCTGCATTTCGATCAGTTTCGCAAATTATAAGACTTTACAATTCAAACTTATTTTAATACTAGCCATAGAACTGTAATACTTCATCTTCTCGTTGGGTAATTATATTTTATTACTTCATTTTATATTATACCTTATAATAATAAAATTTATATGTCTACAAGGTTCAATGTTAATCAGAATATTAACAATATTATCTCAGAAATTGAGTCACAAAAGCATTTTACGTACTAACAATATGTGCTAATTTAAAACGCATGAGAGCTCAAACATTCGTTCATTCTTCTACTTCTGTCTCCAATAGTTTAGTTCCAAATTTTTGTGTAGCAACTTATATTAAAAAGAATTTTTAGACACTGCAATTGTAGAAAGGAAAGAAAACGAAAGTTCATTTTGTCCCGTATCTGGCTGGTACACTACTAAACCGTGGATATTTATGCATATTTTTATGAATACAATTAGAAAAGTAGGATCTAGATAGAGATTTGTTTCATCCAGATGTTACTACAAGCGCAGTACTTTGGATATTTTATACATTTTTGCATATTATGTAGATTCCATGCATTTTTGCATCTCCAAATTGTCTATAATTGTATTCGCAAACTACTAACCAGTAAAGTTTCCTAACAAGCTAGTACCTTGGACATTGGAAATTGCTAAGATTAAAAACGTCCGATGATTCTATTTATTGACGTAAATCTCTTTTGTAGCAAGAGAAAGAGGGTCATGCATCTATGAAGAAGGTATTTCTAATTTCGATAAGTTCTTGATCTATTATTTCTACGAAGTTCAGATAATGTAATCATTTATTATTTAACACAAATCGCTTCTTCATTTTCTTGTTGCTCAACGTTCATTAATATCCTTTTCTCTTTAATATTTCAACTTAATAGCCGTAGTTTAAGATTCTGTAACTCAGAGTTACGTACCTACTTGTTTATGGTTTCTTACTTTTGTTTCTGCAACGTGAATTCTATTACTTATTCAGAGGTATGGTTTCCGTTTCATCGTAGCAACTGCAGAGCAACTACGCGCCGAGACGCTTTCCTCTACATGTAACTTTTCACATTACAATTGAATATCGAGTGAAACTTTCTAAACTTTAATATTTAATATAATAAAATGTTAATTGTATTTTACATTTTTCTGTATATACTGTAATAAAAATTTGTGTTATAAAATATATATGAAATTGATTTCAACAAAGAAAGCAATGATTTCGTCAAATGATATTCTTTTTTTTTTCTATATTTAGTACTATTTCCAAACGAAATAGTTTCACTACATTTTATAGGAGAATCTCTAATTCATATCCCTGAGACTATTTTGTTTATCGAAATATTCAATTAGGTTCATCCTAATCTTACTACTAACAATTCTACTTTTGTATCACTGACTTTTTAACTTTGCAAATATGTAAATCCAGGTCTCTTACAGGATTATGTAAGATTTATCCAATCAAACGTCATCTGATATGTAGCGTATAAATTTTATCTTATACATGTGTATGTGTATGATTCCCATGAATAAAATTTATGAGCATGAACATTTTATGTTTTCATCAATCAATATTTTGACAGTTAACTTCTGTTAACTGACATGTAGTCAGCTATAAATTTTTACAATTTATTGAGTGTAATAAATATCTATCCCAATTCACATTGATTAATACGTTCTTTCTTTTTACATGTGAATCAAATATATGTAGCCCTGATTCTATCAACATAGAGATTAAAATTAACGAGAAGCTTATACTTGTTTTCTCCGAATTTGTTAAGTTCATCATTCAACTGTGGTAGCAGTAGCACATAACACATTATTTCTGAATAGATTTAGGTATATAGAGTTTAAAACTGCATAACTGCAAAGCATATATGCTTTTCCTGTGATAATTTTTCATTCTCCAAATATGCACTGCTTTTTAATTTAAAAAATTGTTGAAGCGCAAGGGATCATAAATGTTTATATTGTCTGCTATTATACATATTTTTTATGCTAGGATAAATATATATATATGTATTTATTTCTTGAAATTTGATAAAAGTGATACTGTTGTATTCGATTCTCTCAATAGAATAATAAATACCAAAGCTTGTTACTTATTAAAATATACACCATGTTAAAACGTTATTATCATCATTAATAACGACAGATATCGTTTTACTTACTAGGTATATTATTGATTATCTTTATAAGAAACAATCTCTAATTTATATTCAAAGGTATACATTTCAACTTTGTGCCATTAATATTGTATACGCCATTAATCGCAGGGAATTTTCATTTCATGCAAAGATAAATATATGACAAGATACACGTGAAGACTTCATACTTTCATATTGTATGAAATTATTAAAATCGATGAAATTTACAATCGTCAGAAATTGAGACATTGAATATTCCATTTACTCCTCGCGAAAAAGTATCCTGCGTTTATATTGTATAGAAATAATATCGAGAGCGTAAATTACGAGAGTAATATCAGAAATGAAAATATTCGCGGGAGGTGAGGTCAATCAATACGTTCCATTTATCGAAACGATAAATTTTCTTGTAAAGCTTATCGAATGATGAACAGATTACATTTTTTATGCCATCGTTATTCGATTGTTAATAATGTTTATTCATTCATTGGCACGTGCTTGTAACGTCCACGCGATGTTTTATAGGTAATTACCGATTAAATCTACAGAAAATATTTAATGTAAAATATTATATTGATTCAGCAGTCGTCGCGGATAATTTAAACTTCAATAAATCTCTTTGTTGATTTTTGTTGCGTACAGTGCATCCTCTACTTTTTGAACCAAATTATTATGCTTTTCTTAATAATATATTATACTATTTTAATTTTTCAACTGTCAAGACAGTGTTCCATTCTCAAACCATTTTAATTAAACATAGGCTAAAAACTGGTGATACACGTCTGATCAGTAATTAAGATAACGTTAATGATGGCAAATAAATCTTGATATCGTTCACGTTTATAAACAAATATCACAAAGAAAGACGCGATAATTCATTTTTCATCTTTATATTGTTCTTTCATTTGATATTTATTTTTTATATTTGGAGCTGAATATAATTTGAAAAATATTGTTTGTCTCGGTAATTATATCTTTTTCTTCTACAAGAGTTTGTTAACTTCATCCTCATCGATTTTAGCAAACTTCAACAGAATCTTTCTATTTTAGATATTTTTTACATTGAAATATTTCTTCTCAGCCATAAATTAATATTGAAACCAAAAGATCAATAAAACTGTACTTACAATATTCTTTTTTTTTTATGGTCTTCAAATAGAAATAAAAATAAGAAGAGACATCCGACAAATCAAAACGCACAATTAGTACACAAATATATGGCAAATGTACGAAGTTTCGTTTTCTCTTTTTTCTTTAAACACTTTCGACTTACTTCAACTTATTTTTTCGCGAAGAATTATAATCTTTTCACTTGTATCACGATTTCAGAGACGCTTCATATTTACTAACACTCGCACATTGCCTCCTTTCTTTATTTTAATATCTCTTTTATTCGATGTGGATGAACTACACAGACATTTCCAGAATACATTTAGTTACGTTTATCCATTCCTGTGTTGCGATGTACTCTTCATCTTACGAACTTACTTAAACATCTTCAACGCTCGGAACGTTGTAATAAACGTTCATGCCAAATATTCATTCCAGCATAATAAGCCCTAAATCAGAAAAAGCTATTTACTTTTTACTTTGCTATTTACTTTTCCCCTCAAAAGGACAAAGGTTATTGCATGTTGCTATTTATATTCGACATAGCGTTGACAAAATCGATTTGAAAATGGTTATTACTTGATCTGGCGTATTTTGCCTACATAATGCTTGAGGTTTTCTACCTATGATGATCGATAAAGCATTGTCTTTATGAAGAAAAATTCTGGAACACGAAAGAGATTTGAGTGTAAGTCGACCATTGTTGCTCTGAGCGGATGCTCTCTAGCTGCAACATCTAACTTTTACTTAAAAAAGAAATAGCAATAAGTTGTAAATGTGTAATGAATATACTGCGAATTTTTATACATTTATAGAAAATTTGAAAATGCAAAAATACACAGAATATACCTAGTAAGCAAAGATATAGGTGAAGAATATTTAAAACAGAGTACTCTTTTTAATGTCTAATAGATAAAATGGTTTTTCTAAATTCTATATGTTTCATCCTATTAATAAAAATATGAATTTGTACAAAGAATATAATAGAATAATAATTCACGAATAAATAGTTACGACTGTAATACATAAGCTGTTTTTACTAATTCCGATATATTTGTTGGTCAATACGAAAAGAAATATCAATACTTTCAGGATCGCGGTCCTTGTTCGAGTGCATAATACAATTTGGGACAACTATGGGGAAGAAAGCGTTTTCTGCCTCCCCTCTTCTAATTTTCGATTTTGATGCAAATCCCAGGCTACTTGTCGGTGAATCGAAAGCAAAATCGTACAACGCTATTACTAAACTTTTGGGTCTTTCTTCTCCCTCGACAATCGTCCTCGTAAAAGAAATCGATTTCGATCTTCTCCGGGTCAGGCACTGGTGAAATCGTTTTTATTAGAATTTTTCAATCCCTTCGCCCTGTGCTGTCTTCGTCATTTCACAAAGCTTCGCGGAAATGCGATAGAAATGAGAATATCGAAGCGTAAAAAGCTTAGGAAAAAAGGAACCGGGATGACGAAGATGAAGATAAAGGAAAATACGAGGAAGAAGCAGGGATTCATCCTAAATGAGTTCACCCTTCGTGAAATCTTGGCTTTGCTACTCTAATTTCCTTTCTTCCTTTTCCTCTGCTTTTTATTAACGATAATCGGTAGCCTGCCTCTAATCTCTTATTCGATTTCCTTTTATACGCTCTTCGCTGTTTTTGTCCGTCATAATTGTGTTTTTCTTCTATAGAGGTATCTATATAGGCTACATTTCTGCTTGAAATAGCTCTGCAGGGAATATTTCATTTTTCCCCATATCTAATATAGATTACCAAGAAAGAAAATTGATATTCTATAATTATAATTGGACCGCGAATATTCATGCGTTTATGGGAAATTAAATGGTACTAGAATGTATGGTAAAATAAAATATAATAAAATATAAGTAGAAATAAAAGGTATACGCTAATTATACAATTCTGTACTATCGTTATAAAATTTTAATTTTCCATATTCATTGTCATTACCATTACAATACATGTAACACTTTAAATAGAAAAATCACTTTTACGATTTCCACGGTACCATACGTTTTCTTGTAACTAGACATATAGTCCGTTTGACCCTTTTCAATGACCTACGCACGACCTACGTCGTAGGTCTTACGACTTGTGGATTTTCCAGGGTTATTCGCGGTCACTTAAAGTCATTCAAAGTTCACCTTCGCTGAACGACTGAAACACTTACCTTACGGTAGAAATTTGTCGACAGGGTCATGAGTACAATGGAAACTTAGACAGGTGATGCGAATTACCGAATTCTAATTCCATAATTAGTTCCGAAGTAATTATAGCTTACAGACAAAATTAATCGATGTATTAATTTCCAAAGTTAACTTACATAAAGTTAACAGACTTTTCACTTTCAAAAACCAAGACATAAAAATATCGAGTACCGTTTGTAATCAATTAGAATTGAACAGAATATTTTTGATTATTACACAAATTTTGGAATTATTAACAAACGTATCATGAAATAAAGCCGAGTATTTTCACTTATTTCATATTCTAGTTGTTTCATAAACTAGATATTATAATATTGCGTCATGTGTTCTTGTATATTTACAGTTTACATCATTCTGCTTTAATGATCAATTGATTTACATAAACAATGTTATTCATACTTGACGTAGAATCACATGATGTGGATAATAGCACAGAACACAATGACCTTTATTACGATATCTGCAATCTACTACCTGAGCTATTGTGGAATAATTAAATTTTGCTCGTAAATTAGAGAGAATTTTGTGAAAGTAAATTTATTCCTTTTATATTCTACAGATTATTGAAAATTTTTATCAAATTTTTTAATAGGTTAGTAGAATTGTTTACATAATTTAATTATTGGATGTATTACTTAAGATACCAATATATGTATTTTTGATATTTTGTTTGCATATTATTTACTAGCAAGCATTTCTAATTTAATCATTGTATTTTTCTTTATTTATGAGACTATGTTATCGAATGTTATACAAATAGTAGAATGTACGTATCATTTGTATGAGAAGCATGTATATCCAAGTTGAAAGTTGAATAACCAAGAAATACGTGTTTACATTTTCTTCAACAGCGGCTTTATCTTGAAAGACCTTAATTGAAACTTATTCCTCTTCTGGAATTTCAATAGCGATGTGATAGCCAATACTAATGCGCAAAGACATGACACCAGATGCATCTTCCATTTTGTATTCTATTTTCATAGAACTCCATCTTACTGAATAATAAACAAGGCCTCCTGCTTTCCCTTTACCAATGCGTAAATTCTTTCTTTCTTATTTTGCTGAGAAAAAGTGTAAACAGAACTCTTTAACATGGGTGACCTTTGCTAAAAACGAAGCCCTTAATCAGCCTGGCGGAGGGTGTCGAATAACTTCGAACCTCGGGGCGTCTCACAAATAATTGGAGAGTGAAATTACGGAAGGCAGCTGCATTGAAACGTGCGCTGATAACAAAGTTTCTTTTTTTAAGATCTTACCTTTTGAACGAGAATTTCTTTGAAATTCACCTGTAAAACAATAATTAAACAATTATTTCGTTCTTCATATTTTTAAAAATAGAAATTTTTTTTAATTGGAAGTATACGTTTGTGCTAGTATATAATTATGACTATACTGAAGATTTTTAATTTTATGTAATAGTTTGATGAACATAATTAAAGAAATAAAAGCTAAGTAAAAAGTTTTGTTTAATGAATATCAGAACGAGTACTGCGATACTTTGGATATATTATATATTTCATATGTCTGTATATTCTTATGTATTCCAAGTATATTCCATATTTTTGCTCTTTTAAATTTTCCATAAATGCATGATAATATGGGCTACAGAGAAAAGATGTGCCTTTAGTTTTATATTTTATTTCGTTACTTCAAATACAATCCACTTCGGTTTCCTTACCTGAAGAGCAAGCCAATGACGTGTATATCTAAATTATATAGTAATATCGAAGAAATTGCTTCTTTTTTTTTAATTTACGTTAGCTGAAAGTAAATTTCATGTCTATTTATCTTCGATTATTTTATTTGCAGAAAATGAGGCTTTTAAACCATTAGAGAATATTTTCATTCGATTTCACTATCAATCAATAATATATATATATTTTTTTTTCACGAGCTAATTTGAATTCTGTTTTGTTGATTTTTTAGGAAATTTGATTGACTCGTTTACCGCAAATGCTTCGGGAAATGTACGTATTCAAATATTTCGCCGTTTCAGTAAATACACGTATAACAACAAAAATTGCACAATGTTTTTTTACCATAGGCTAACATTTATTTATACTATCGATCACACAGTTTAACAAAATTTTTAACAATCCACTGGACTTATGCGTCGATTTGTGTTTTATGTGACACGATTGAAACCCGAGTTCTACCATCGTTAGATGGTAACCTCTGCGTACAATGTGAGCAAACTAATAGTGAAGTTTGAAACGTCGCTTCTACTTTTTAGTACGAAAAAAATATTTGAAGGGAGATGGAGAATGTTTAAAAAATATTAATTAATACAAAGATACAAGTGATTTTAACGTGACTTGTTTTTCTGATATAAACGCGTGCCTCTTATGTGATAATAAATTTTCGTATCTGATACAATTTTGTCATTACTATACATAGTAATACAGAGTAAACGGTATGAGACTACAGATACCTACTTAAAATAATTAAATGCAGAAGAGTAAAAAATACTTAATGAATATGGCTTAAAATCATTGATACCCTCCCAAAGAAACTCTAAACCAATTATTTTAGTTATATTAGATATATTGCTGAAAGATTCATTTATGATTTCAAATTCTCTTAGGCGCACGCATAAAAGTACGTTTCATACTAAAAAATGTATTTTATGACCGACACTGATATTTTGTACTCTTCGATGAAAACGATAAATGTCTAAACTTTTAGAACCATTTTTTACCGGTTTTATGTTATGGATATATTTACTGTTTTACACGACTACCAGAGAAAAAGATAGACACTGGGGAAAGAATATCTGTTACCCTTTTATTTTACTAATCTTCTTCTAGATTTTTATAATTGTATACTGCACTTCATTAAGTACATATGTCTGATACTTTTTCTTTTCTTAGCATAACCTTTGTTTATACAAACTCAACATTTTTAACGAAATATTTATGGTGTCAAAATAGTCGTAGTATAGTCATAAATAAATATCGCAGTATATTTCATAGATAGATATTTAGACATTTCATATCTAATCCATAAAACATCGAAAATATAGACGCAAGAATGCAATCAAAATATTCAAGTTGGAGAGCATCAAATATTTTGAAGTACGATTCCTGAACAATTTATAAAAATCATGCTACGATAGATTTCCTTAAGAGAAATATATATCCTCAATTTTTAGAGACCCAAAATTTTTTAAAAAATCATCTGCTACATCAAACGAACCACCCCTTTTCTTGTCGCTAACGTTTGGCAGCTCACCCTGTGCATAAACACATAGCATAAACGTTTCCCTACGTAGCTCGCGATCGCGGAAGCTTTCTATTAATTAAGAACGGCACTGGAAAACTGATAACCATCCCCGGCAATCCTTTCAGTAGCCGGGCTTCATTAATATTTCTCGCGCTTCGCTTCTTCCTGGGAGCAGCGAGCGTATACCTCGACCTCTCTCGATTCTTTCGTCCTTCTCCCTTCGGTTCTCCGAAGCTCTATCGAATTTCCGCGATATTGCTTTTCATTAAACTCCGTTCAGACGCACGCACCAGTAATTACCACAACTTTTCGCCCCGGCTATAACCGATCACACCCTCATTAAAAGCTCATTACCGCGGTCGAGTGCGTGAACTATTTCGAACGTTCAATAACGATAAAGGAATGTTCCGCGACACTTTTCGAGCCTGGCCTTTATTAAAGCTCGATCACCAACCCCCAACGATGTCCAATCCCAGGATACGGGAATTCTCAAAATTCTCAGGACTTTCCCGTGTTATCGTTGGTGCGCACCAGGCACGTTTGAGGTTTCTCGTTTCGCTCTGTCCAGCTTCTCTCTGGCTTCGCTCCTTTCCTCTATCCTTTTCTCGATCTCTGTTTCTCAGGTCCTCTTGGTGATTCCCATTCTCTTAGCACAGCGACGGATAACGTGCAAGAATTTCATCTTCAAGAGCGATCGAATTTGTCCGGGAATCACTCTGGGACCGTTGCAACTTTAGTTTAGTTTGAAGAAGGTATTTGGAGCATTTACGATCGTGCTGCTATTTGTAATTCTCCTTTCGATGTGGTTTTCTTTGTTTCAACATGTATACGTGCTGTACATTAAATTTACTTTTCTTTTTCATTTAATTTCCACGTCTTTCCGTTTGTATTTCGATAGATTAAATATCACGAGATGGTTATAAAGTATTTACTATTTAATTATTACAATTTCGTTTATCAATAGTGTATGTATTGAATAAAGTGTGGCCAATATTTTAATCGAATTTTAATTTTCACAATTGCAACCATAACATGACCTAGAACCAGTTACGACGATTTAGATTTCGACTTTTGATTTTTCAAAGAATACGTAACTTCGTTCCAACTCTTTTTTAATGACATCATCAAATAAACGATAGATATTTGATTCGGTTAAAAAATTTCACGAAGCACTTTCTTTTCATTTTGTCTGCCGCTCTAATTAGTTTCTCTGTTTCTCTGTGCAAATTGGGTCCCTGTTGTATCAGCTTCAAGATGTATCTGCAGGAACCATCGCATTTCATTCACTTTAAGTTAAAGCATCTTTGACGAAAATGAAAAATTATTCTACCCAATCAATTTGCTTGCCCCAATTCGTTTAAAGCTAATTGAAACTGTATTGCCTTCACGTCGCTGTGAAAGAACGCTTTAGAAAAGTTAAAAGGCGTTCGGGATCAAACGAGAAAATTTTTCTTCCTCCAGCGGCGGACATTTGATGAAATTTCATCATCCAAGAGACGACAGTTTCGCGGGTCAAGGGGCAAAAACTGTAGCCCGATAAATTTTACGCTCGTCCTACGCCACGTCAGAACTCGTTTATTAATCATCCATTATGCAACAAGCGCTGGCAGGGATTGTAGCCGAAAAACGATCGGTTGTCGCAGTAGCCTTATAACGCAATGCAGTTTTAATGCTCTTCCCCGTCTTTCAACGGTTCCATTCTAGACTAATTCAATTAACAGTTAATATATTCGTTGTGTGAGATCACTAACATTTGTTACAATTTTTCAATATGTATTAAAATTTATTACCGATGTATTGGAAAATATTTCATGCAGAACAGAATGTCCAATGAAAGTAGTTTCTAGTGAAATTGAACTCACTGATCATTTAATTGGATTATAATGTGTACATATTTCCATTCCACAGTTTTTAACTCTGAATTACTAATTCGAATTAATAAGTATTTTAAATTAACTTTTCGTTCTATAATAAGATTTCCCATTTTTCCTATAATTTTCTATCTTTAATCCACATAGCTCTTAATTTTCAACTTTTAATTAACGAATATAATCCTCAATCTTTAATTTTTAATGCACAAATTATTTCTCCAACAGATTTGAATCGAATAATATAATTTATTGAAATGTCAAGCAGCGAATAAAATTATCAAAAAATTTAAATTTCCAGTGGATCTCTGTCTCGAACATAATGCTCTCTTTTAAAACAGTATATAATTAATACTGATTTATAGCATATATGTATTGTAGAAAAATATTAATTAAAACAGATTGTGGGTCAGTAAATGATGAAATTAATATTCTTGAAAATTACATTACCATGAATTACAATAACCTATACCACGCTATTTCAAAACTGGATAGAATTAGATAAAATTGGATAGAACAGATTAAAAAATTACAAGATCTCCTACCTAACAGGAAAGCTACGATACATTTTGAATGTTGTAGAAAGCATTTGAGTTAAAAAATTACGTTCTCGGTTTACTTCATTATGAATTACCGGATCATCCAATAGGTTTAGTCTCCTTAAATTCTTCTCTCACTTGTCACTCTTAGTTTTTTTACGTACACGTTGTTCCTTTCACATTCGTGTCTATCTTAAGCACTTTTCTGATGTAATATCGTAAATTATTAAAGGAAGACACTTTGCTCTTCCATTCATATTAAGGTTGGAACGTTGCAAGAGTACATTAATTACGCTAAATATCGTAACGTTATGAATTATTAATTGCAACCGATGTGATATAGATATCGATAGAAAATTCAATGATTACATATAGCCTATTATACAATAATAAATTTTGATCACCTAATCTTATCAGGATATGATTTTCTTTTGAATGGGTATTAAATACTTAACTTTCGATGTTCCAATTCTTTTGAAAGCTACTTCTTCTGAAGTATTAAGGACATTAATGTACTAAAAAAGCGAAGGGAAACGATAATCAATCATAAAGGATAAAGCATAATATAAAAGGAATAAGGAGGAGATGTTATATGAAATATTAAATCATGGTCATTTCGTTGTCATTTTTGTAATATTCGAAGATTAAAATTCATATTAGATTAAAAGAATAATTAAAACTCGGTATTTTAAAACTGTTTGCCACATTAAAGTTAAATGTTACTTGCCTGAGAAGTTTATATAGAGTAAAATTTTTATTTAAAAATTTAAGTTTGTGTACCACGAAATGGCCAAGCTTACGAAGTTGTTTCTTTAATGTTGTAAATTTCTTTGAGCTTAATTTGAAGGAAGAGTTTCCTGCGCATGAAAAGTACGTACATTATTACAAGAATCATAACCGAAATTTACGATCTCCTAGTTATATTGTATATATACAAGCATGGGATTAAAAAATATAATTGAAACAAAATCGTTTTTATTACAGAAAATATTATTTCTAATAATACGTTCATATCAATAATCTTAAAACTAGTATAAATTATTGAAAATTTAAAATATCTTCATATTCATCAAATACATCTCAACATACTTGCTATGTCTTTTCTATATGGTTTTCTTTTATTCCTGCGTTGTGATACCACAGATAATACACATTTTTTATTCAGGATACCTTACGAAAAATCGTTCAAATTTTTGAAAACGCAGCGTTGTAAATCTATAAAAGTTCTATGAAAAATTACGACTCGTTCGTTTCAACTACTCTGGTAGCTCTAATGTTAAAGATCGCTCCCTTCACAATTAGTCGCGTCAACGAATGCAAATTTATACGTTTGCCCTGCAAGACGTTTGCACACGATTTTCGTAAGCTTTGGCACCCATAAGATTTTGGCGTGAGGGTCGTGGCAGCTGGTTGTGAAATATTCAGGAGCAGAGCATGAAACTCGAAGCCGAACGACATCGGCGGCCGCGCCAAGAACAGCCGACCTCGGAGCGCGCTCTGTATCGCAATTATTTATTTACGTCACGATCGTAGAAACATGGCCGCGTTGCACTCGCAAGTTTCTGTTTCTGCTGTTCAGCGCAAACAATGAGGCGAACACCGGGAAATAAGAACGGGGAAAAGTGGGCGAAATGAATAGGGAATGAGAGAAGGGACAAGTACAGTTTGGACGGGCGAGCAAACAGATGCAGCAACCTAGCAACCATCTCCTTTATTTTATCCAATTCTGTCAGATCTGATATCAATTATTAAGAATTCCTGGCCTGATGCGATACGAAGCGAAAATGACGCTTATCCTCTACATAAAAAGCACTTTTAAACAAGATAATTTTATAATATAGTAGGCCGTGTAACAGATTTATTCATCTCTTGGTGTTGCACTTTGAAGAATATTATGGAAACATAATTCACAAGTTGTTTACAAGTTAACAGTTAGAAGTATTTCTATGGAATCAACGAGCTATAAATATAAATTCTTTACATATCGATTATCATTAATGTTGAAAATTACTTCAAAATTACTTGGAATTAAATTAATTAGAAATTACTGCCAAATTAGGGAAACCTTTTATAATCGAACTTGTAAATTAGAAATTAAGGAATCTAGAGGTTAACACTCAATTGTATAATTAATTTTGAAAATGATCGGCATCATTAATGCCACTGTATCTTCGCTCCAGAAACAGAAATATAATCGTGAACATGAATAAATATTTGCGAATTGGTAGACTTCATAATAACAAACATAACGATATGAAATAATAAACATAACTGTACAAATACACAGAATTTATATCGTATTATTGAAATTAATGCATCGTGTAAACCAGGTGGTTTCTATCGTAATAATTTATATTCCATCTAACAATATGTGACCCTCCGCACAATATTCAGTAAAATGAACGTTCTTCTCCTGCATGATTAAAAATGTACGAGATGCTAGCACGAAATTGGCTCCTTTCTCTCTGTTCGATCTTCATCCCTATGAAACGTATAGAGAAACTTGCACGTGAACATCGTTATTCACGACAAGCCTTTTTACTAATTCCAAGCCGAACGAAATACGCAGGTCATCGGTCGAGCAATTTGCGAAGCAGTATCGTACATCGTAACCGAGCCTGGTAGGCACTGGCATTACCAGCGACCGTTCGAAATTGCTGTGACAACGTTTCGTGGTTGCCTGGCAATTCCAACCCGCTGGAAAGTTCAGTCAGCAATACGAACTCGTTTTGACAATCCGTCCCCACGAAGATAAAACCTGGCCTCGTATTCCGATCAAGATCGTTTTGATGCTTTAAATGCTTTTCATCGTCTGCACTTTTTGATGTTGCTGATTGCTGATTATCAAACTTTCCAACTGTATCGATACTACTGTCGTATTTTATATCGGAAGATTAAATTTTTGAATTCTTCCCATCAGTTCACAGTCGTTATTTTAGACATGGTTTTTGTTCCAGTATCTTATAACAATATCGAGATTGTTGATCCATTGTTATATTCATTATTATAAAGTTTATCGAGTAGCAAGTATATTTATTTATAAACGTGCCTTTTCAATTAAGTAATGAATTTATTATCCTGTTTCTGGGAAAAAGTTTTTCAGGGAAAAGATAATCTTCCCAAAATTAATTACGCAGTTCTATTACTTATATGTGTATATTTGTTTAATTAAAACACTTCTTTTGAATTATATAATACTTATGTTGAAGTATTTATAGCTCCTCGTGTTTTTTATCTCTTAAGTAAAGTTATATTATAACGGGTCTAAATTTAGCAGGATATTTCATTCTTTTTGTCGTGTTCTACATTTCGTACGTATAAACAAATATATATCTTTTTAAGTGACAAATTTTCATTTTGTTGAATTTAATTGATATGTGATAGATATTTGACAATTTTCACAAAATCGTTTTAGATAAATCTTTCACGATTAATTTTACTTAAAAGTAACGTCTTTTTAGTTAGAAGTCTTTTAGAAGTTAATTAACATTAATTATTTTATATCGAAAATTTTAACAAAAAGTAGATAAGTTTTATTATTAATAACATATCACGTGTTATCAAATTATTATTCTATCAGTATATATGTATTTCTCGCAAGCTTATTTGATTTTTTCTTAATTCAGTAGAAACTAAAATACCAAATATCTGTAAAATTTGTCCTTATCTATCTTAATTTTATTTACCTTCTTTTATGTATTATGTTACGTTATTTGAATTTTATTGGATTTAAAAATTTGTTACGGTATTGACCAAACACACTATGTCGCTTGCATGACACGAACACATATCCACCATTTCACACTATGCGGTTTTCTATGCAATGCATTTTGGTTTAGAGTCACGGTTCTCGCATTTCGATTTGACTTTCACGTGCCATCTGCAAATACATGCTTTCTACTTATTATTATGAAATTTTCCCTCGATTTAGCTATTTATTATCCGGAACCTACGGTAATTTCAAATAACTCTATGCCAATAGAAACTAATTGGAAATAGGAATGGAGTCATAGAGAAAGATAATGAATCTATATATCAACATCCACTTATTAGTTTATTACTTTATTATTTCCATTTTGTAAATCACACTTTTAATGTAGCTGTAAAAAAGTATTTAAAAATGAATTATTTATTAATACATGCAAGTAAATTTGTAAATTTGTGATTTTCAGTTCGTGTATATAATACACATTTCATACTTAAAAACGCTGATACATGTAATTATTTGTAATGAATGAAAGCTAAGAATTTTCGAAAAAATAATAGAAATGCAAATCAAATCGTATTCAAAATTAAATTAAATTAAATTCTATTTCACTGCAATCTGAATAGTTATACATAAACTAATAAAGAAATATTTAATGTAAAATTAATTAATTTGAAACTCTTAATATCCTGAAACATCGCATCATTTTTCTTCGTTATTTTTCATTAACAGCTATCGCATAACTTCCAAAAGTTATGACTGCTAACTATCATAATTGTAACGACGAATAATCATTAAGAACGGGTTGATTTAAAAATATGTTATTTCCTTATATAAGTAATTTCGAAATACTTTAATGACTAATCAGCATAAATCACAACCAATTTGAACGACGAATGATCTACCATATCTCACACGAATGACCGCCATTCACGTTTGAGTTTCCAGTTGATCCCTGCACACCAGCCTTCGCTACAAATCGTCATTGCGCCATCAGGATCTGGTGTATGTACATTGTACACGTAGCAGAGGTTTTGGAACTGGTCGTGAGTAACTGAAGCATGGGATGGGACGGAATGGGCCATCGTGGTCTGCGAAATAAATGACCCGGTTTGCCAGTCGCCATACTGCTCCGAGTATTCGGCTCAATAGAGCATTTAAATGAATTAGAGCAACGTAATATTGGGATTCGCCGTGGTCTCGATTGTTTAGCCAGCGACCCCGTACATTCGATTTTTTTGGCATTCGCCGCCGCCCCCTTTTCTCGCGATTCTTATTTCGTTGAACCCCGCTTTTTGGTCGAGTCGTTGGATTCTGATTGCGCTTCTGTTACGCGGCTTCGATTTTGATGAAATCAATTTCCTGCCCTTTCAAACCTGTCTCTTATTTCTGACCCGTCTTTCGTCCCTCCGAGTTTTCTTTCTATAAATGCGATTTCACTTCTACCTGCTGAAAAATTTAACCTCTGTTCATCGTAAATACGGAACTCGAATTGAAAAAGACATTTTATGGAATAATTCTATATTCCTCCGTTTCTTCGTTATTGAATCTTGTTAGAAGATGTGCTTATATCGATTTGGCGACTATACGCTCTTGGATATAAATGTTAACAATTTTCTATCGTTGTCTTCCTCGACGTGATACAACGGAATCTTAAATAACAACTATTTCTTCAGAACGGAATATGCATTTATAACTTTTATAAAACGACTTAACTTAGTAACTGGCTGGCTACGCACTGATATCTTCAGTAGCAATATCGTATCTCAGTAACATTTTACAACTTTATCACGTATCTCAACGAAGTTTGAGGTTTCAAACTCAAAGCTCACAAAATTCACAGTAATTTATCAAAACATGAATTAAAAGCTACATTTTTAGAGAAATTTACATATCATAGGTTATTCGTAGTATCATCTATTAGATAAATAAATAAAATTTTATGCTTCTAGTTGTCAATTTTTAAAGAAGATATGTTACGTTCACAAAAGTGCATACAATATAAAAGTCTAAAATATACAGTACATATAAAGCAAAAATTACCTATACAAAAATACGTAATTTGTTTCCTACGTCTAATACATTACTGCGAACGATATTTATTGTTTAAATGATATATTATATGGCTGATGATCAATTAACCCGATACAATGCATCGCCATTTTTCTTGGTTGACGGAGATTTTTCATTGTGCACACGAGGAAGGATCCCTCGTTAGTGTGCGCGTTCCTGCGTGTGGAGCAGTTTCTTCCTGGTCCGTGACTATATATGTATATGTACTGTATAAAACGTAGATTGGTCTTGAGAGGCAGTAAAGCCGAGTCAGCGAGGGCCATTGTTAGGAAGAAAGGACTAACATGATTTATTGTGCGCGGATGTTTTGCAAAAGTTTTTCGACGATCGAGGCCGGAGATTTTATAGTTCATGGGGAAAAAAAGGGAAAGAAAAGAGGAAAAAGGAGCGCAGATAGGCAAAGAAAGTTGGACCATGTCGTTCAGCATCCTCTTTCGATCCCTAAACTGAATTACGGGACCCCTGAAATTTGCTTGCTTTAACGCAATTTAAGCTGTCATAGTAAACTCCTTGTTTGCTCCGATTTTTGGAAATAAATGGGAACTTAGGAAATTTAGAAACGTAACAAAAATTTATTGCAGGGTATTCTAAAATCATTAATTAAAGTAAACATTTATTATCGACGATTTTCATTAATAACAGATTTGAATCTTCATTTTCTATATTCAAATTTATATCTCATTTTACGTAATTAATATATATCTTATAACGAGGCTAATCAATTAATAATTAAGTGTAATTTATGACTATATATCCGATATAATAAGTGTATCAAGGACGTAATTTTGTATATGGTAAATGTTTTCATTAATCGAGCAGTAGATACTACTTACTAAAGCCGGTTACTATCTAAAAGCATCATTTTCGTAATTACTTGTGCGATTACAGTGATTAAGTATAATCAAGTTCATAGCTAACTAAGTTCTTAAGGAAAACAAATCAACAAAGGTATCCATTTCATACTTTGTCGCGTTACAATTTCAACTTCAACAATGCCTTCTGTTTGTATAATACTTCAACCTCAAGTATATTACCAACATTATTATGCTCCAAGTATTCGAACAGCATAGCCCCGTATAAATAAGGAAGTTTCCTCCCGATCGGACGAAATCAAACATCAAGTTTCCGCTTGGTACCCTTAAACAACGTCAGCGGGATTTTACGGAGTGGCGATTTCAAAATCAAGTTAGAAGATAGAATTGTCGAGGTCGTAGCGGCCGTGTCAGAAAGCAGTTTAAAGGCATTGAATACTGATGAGGGTCGAACTTCCTTCGGGAATTAGACGGATGCGCAGCAAACTCAAGCAAAAGAAAGGGATGAAGAAGGTCGCTTGGATTGAACCACCGGTGGCCCGACAATCGTGCCATCATAGAGGCATTGGTGTCCCGCATACTGAACAGTATTCGTGTATCACTTGCCGCATATTAATCGTTTGTACGTGTAGCTTCGTAAGCTGCTTAAATACGTGTCATCCTGCACTTTTGATTGCGTTCAAAGTATTTCCTATTTCATTAGACATTTGGTAAAATGATATTCAAAATGGAACATTCTATTTGATGGAGAGGGAATACGTTCATGTACTTTAAATTGATAGTACAACAAAAATATTAGATCGCGATTGTGGGGCTCATGAAAGAAATAACTTTTGTCAATTTCGATTTTTCAGGTGATAGTTTATTTTAATAGTCAGTTGCAAAATTCACAATACGATGGAATTGATATTATCAAAAACGATATATCTAGCGCATTATCAAATAAAAATTAGACGATTTTGGAAAAATGGTTTTAAAGTAACATTGTCGGGGCTGCTTTCGACGAGATAGTTTTTGTCAAGCCTGTTTTTGTGTGCCTGTTAACAAGCATAGTTTTATGAGACACGTTATTTTGCGAAAGTGTTTGCAAATATCAACACACGGGGCACATCAGTTATTGGCTAAATTGAGTGTATAAATTTCGTCAATATTTCGTGAATGTTAAATTGGGAAGCAATACGTCTGATACCAATATACACGTTTTAAACGTACAAGTGTTGAAACGCACGGCAGGGGACAGTTTTATGTGTTTGGTGATCGAATAAATGTGAATTTTCATTAAATTGCGCACGATCATTTGCGCGCTGATGGTGTATTTTGGAAACTAAGATTTGTGAAACGCTGTTTATATTGTTCACAAACAGGCAAATTGAAAAAGAAATTGCGCAAATAAAATAATACGCCAAGGTATTTTTAATTATTCATCGGATTCATATTAAATCTAATTGAAAGTACATTTTACTATAATTCGTTGGCATTTCTCTTATTTAAAAAAAAAAAAAAGTATGTATACGGTATAAATTTGATTCGTGAAAAATTTGGATTTGCAGCCAATTACAAATATATTTGGCCGCCTGTATTTCCTACTTTATATTTGCAAAAAATAATTTCCTTCGTGTTTGGATTATTATACTTACCGTCTACTAAATTAAAAAATATTTATCAGAAATCAATATTGATTTACTTTCTCTGATATGATTTATTGATGTAATGTTGTATTGATATGATATTGATGATATATTGTATTGATGTATAGTTTTTCATACAATTTATTGATTGTGAACACCTAACGTGGCTAATTTTTTTGTAAGCAACCATAAGCGTTATTTGTCAAAAGAAAATACATCTTTGTCCAAGTATAATTTAACATTAGTAAATGTTAATTATAATCAACGTGGATTTGTATTATAGATACACAGAACGATCTTACGATTTCAACTAGGCTATAGCTCTATTCTAAATAAAGTTAGAAAAAAAATTGTGCAGGTAATCGGAGAAAAATGAGGAAAGGAAAATTTTACGCTGTTTAATAAACTCCTTTATTTTATGACATAGATTGTTCGGAAATACAAAATACGATTGTAATTTTGTTTTTTCCTTGTAAAACTATGTATACGACAATTTTGTATAAATTAATTCGAATTCTTCTTTCCAATCAATAATGCTTATTTATAGACATATTTTGTCTACGTCTGTTTGTTGATAGTAATATATAGATAGATTTATAGATAATAATATATATTCTATGATATTTTCAATATTTATTTATATGAACGTTTTCCTTGAATTTACACGCGTAGTACATACAATTTATATACAATTTTTTCCTCGATCTCCTTGAAACACACTATACAATTTAACTATGAAAAATCTTGATCGATTACTTTCAAATTTATATTGCTAAGATTCTTTCGAATCGCGACGTTCGCGATCCTTTGTTAATACCGCGTTTATTCTCCGATTAGTCTAGTAATTCCTGTATCATGATGACATCTAATGAAATAACGGGAGAAATTTGCAATTACCAACTAGCTGGTTGAATCACCGGCGTACCATGTTCATTGTAATGTTACACACACGTTATCACTGCGTTTGCCACGTTAATTTCACCTATAATTCTGCGTAATCGAGCTGGAAATTTTGCAGAAATATCAGGAGCTCCAGGGATGCCCGGCATCGATATGTAGAGGTAATCATATGCACAAACTTGTACGTCATTCATGTGTATGCACATCTGATCGTGCATGCGAATGCGCGGCTGTAACACGTTTACAGAAACAACCTCGATCTTGACGTCCGGGTGGTAAGATACCTTGTATCATATTATTCACGCCGAAAGCTATATATAATTTTCATCGGCAATTATATCGTACACGAAGCATTGCCAATTTCATATTTCCACCATGAAATTAACAATCGGGCAAATGGCTGGTGCAATGCACCGTTCTCAGCGCAATTGGGCGTACATTTACTGTGTTGTATAGTTCTCGTTTCATTATACCCATTTTCACCCCTTTTGTTTATTACTATTGTTTTATAAATAACATAGATCTGTTTTCAACGCAAATTGTTAACAAATAAAAAATCTTTTCGTTTATACGAAAATTTATTATATCATACATACATACACCTAAAAGGAGTGGCAATATATTAATATAATATTTGTACGTATGTATATATAATGATACATATAAATGTATTCAAATTATAATAAATACACTACTTTTATTTTACATTTTTCAGTAGACGTGTATTATGTCCGTTAGAACTGAACGGTTCGTTGGATATTAAATTAAAACTAGTGATCGACCGTCCCCATAAACCTGTGTCAAGCCAGCTTTAGCATCATATTTCGCTGTATTGATTTATCTTTAATTAAATGCATCGAAATATTTCGCAAAAAATACTTATGGACGGTAAAAACAATTAACATGAAAAATTCGTTGTACCGTTCCACTGATATGATATAGATACAATTTATAATAAAATAATATTTATTAATATTTATTATATTATTTGATATAAGATATGAATATCTACTTTGAATTATTTTTGTATTGTAATCATAACTTAGAATTCATATGGTTGAATTAAAACAATTTGCATAATTTTCTTCCCCGGGAAATATCGATTATCAATTACCTTTATAATAAAATTGATTCAAGATAAAGATAGTCACATCTATATTCATTTCCTGTCATCGTATCGCTTGATTATACGTATTAACATAATAGACATTACGTATCGATCATTAGTTCATGTACATACCGTGAATCCTATCCAATTACACCCATCCGATTAAAAATTTGAACAAAATTTTTTCCGCAAAGTCTACCGATATCGAAAAGGAGAAAAAAGTAATTTTTTTCACTGGGAACAATAGGGTTTAATGGACGGCCGAAATTAAATTCAGCTTGCGAGAAAGGAAAGACACATTACCTGGCTCCGTTCGCGCGCGTAATCAATGTAAATAGCCACGTATCATTTCACCATTGTTCGAGAATCAGCGGCCACCAGGGCAAAAACTGATTACGCGCAGCTATCTGAATAAACCAGATAGAAGGTCGGCCTGGATAGTCGTGTAATTCCATTCGATGGAATCAAAAAAATCGATCCGTAATATAGCTACACTACCCATAGTCGGATCGACATTTTTCTCGCCGACTGGAACAACAAAACAGAAAAAAAAAAAAAAAAAGGAAAGAGAAAAAAACCGGTAGGGTAAATCGAGGCCTGGTTGACGAAGCCTCTGTTGGAGGCACCGGAATCGGTGATGTCGTGTTCCGGTGATATCGTAAACAAAGTGTATTAAAAAAGATTGGCCGTGTGCACGCTTTACCGCGTCGCGATTATCAAACGTCGAAACAGCTGGCATGAAATAACGCCGCGACATCGGGCCGAGTTGTGCTGGCATTCGTGCTCACGAAGGGGCGCGAGCAGCTTCGAATTACCACGTATGGAATCGCTCCCGAATAAAATCCATCCGACGCAACGGGGGAGCTTAACTTTATTGGGAGATACGTCGACGTGGCTGACGCGATTGGCCGGATTATTTCGAAATTCGCATTCGCTACAGAATTGAAAAATGCATTGCCCGACAGAGAAATTACGACCTAGCTAAGCGAATGCTGCTCTTTCTTAATATTTACCATTAATTCTAGTTTCTCAATTATTCAACAAATAACGAGACTATCGTCGGTCCTATCCACACTCGTATACAATACACCTACCCGTGGATTTACGCTTGTTGTCTGTAAACGGAGATAAAACATTGTACCTCTGGCGAAAATCCGCCACGAGAAATGCTATGGCAACTTGTTAGTGGAACGCCTTGAATCTACAACAAATATACCGCCGGAGAAAACGCGAAGATAATTCGACAAAATATGCAACGTATTTCGTGTGTTTAGTATGAATTGTATTCTTTTGTTGGAAAACAAGGTTGAAATTCAGTAGTAAAGTTATCTCTAACTCGCACGAGTTACCAGTTACAAGATCGTGTCACTCATTGTGGCTTCTATTTTTGCAGAATCAGCTAAATCTATCGCATATATCTATGCATTCAACCATCTGCAATATCTAACGATATCAGAGCTGTGAAACGCCTTCGAACAGTACAATGCAAATTGTTGAAAATACGCTTCGGGTACATGTATCACTGAAACTGAAACCGAACAACGCAGCGGATAGGCATACGTATAACGTAACGTGTATACGAGATTATACAATACATTTCTAGATCATTGAAATCCACGATTTAATTCCTCTTATAGATAATTATCAAATTTATTAAGATATTTCAAATCGAGGTATTTTTTATTTATATGCATATCAATAATTTTATTTGTTCGTTTCGCATTATTAATTTACTGAAATAAAAGATTTTATCATGCATAAAAAGTGCGCCAGGTGGTCATAATACTAAGTTAATGTTAAGCTAGTTATGTGTATAATATACTTTTGATATTTTATTGACTTCGAACTTTTTTAATTAAAGAATTAAAATAAAAATTTTACTCGGAATCATTTTAATTTTAATTATGCAAATTCTAGTATATTTCTAAAATTTTTATATTTTCGGAATATTTTGCGCACATTTGGCAAAGAAAAATTATTTGCATCTTTAATTACCGTTCCTTTCCCGGAAATGTACGACTATTTGACTAAGAATGGAAATGTTC
Source organism: Bombus fervidus (assembly GCF_041682495.2). Lineage (NCBI taxonomy): Eukaryota > Metazoa > Arthropoda > Insecta > Hymenoptera > Apidae > Bombus > Bombus fervidus. The sequence goes on from NC_091524.1 coordinate 7,403,030, forward strand.
ACTGGTTCTGAAATTTTTTAATATGAAACAACACAAGCCTTCTCGGAAGTGAAATTTACTTGGATTTAACATAGAACATTTACTGTTCACTAAATTAAACTTATATTTAATATATCTAATTATACATTTAACACCTAACATCGTATTCATCGTGTAGTATTATCACGTAAAAAATTTATCAATACACGTAACATATTTCAATTAGTAGGAATATTTAATTTTAATTTTCTCTGGTTATAATGAATTTCATTAAAAATTTGCATTCATAATTCAAGGAGCAGTAGCTTATACTAATATAAAATGTGTATTAAGAAATTAAAAAAAATTTTGAATCGACAAATGTTTCAAAGTACGTAAGTTCTTAAATATTTCCTCACTTTTTCTTTTTATTTCTACATTTCTCATCACTATTTTTTATGATTAATCTATGTATATGCTTATTTTTCAAATACGTACAATAACAAGCATACGTATCTATTTCACTTTTCCACCCATAAAAAAGTTAGTGCAAAAGAATTCACGAATTACAGAGAGCCGTGTTTCACGCAGTTAGTATCGTTTAAACTTCTGCATTTTAAATAACCGCGTTATTTCTACATTCTTTTTTACGTAGTTTTCATGTTTTTCATTCACATCATTCCAGCGGAAAAGCGAAACAACCGTTTCTGTGCTTTCGCCGTTCGTTTAACACTAGTTGCTTGATTATGTCCGTGTGCAATTGCACAGTAGTTAAGATTCATTTGGGGCCTTGTTAAGGCGCTAGGCGAAACCATTTCATGTAATAGAAATTGCAGTGGCCGACTGTTTGCCACGATCTTTAACGACTTGTTCGCAATGCTTTCAAGAACGCTTCTTCCTACAATTTCATAGCGGTACGCGCTGTATACTCATTACTCGAATGCCAAATCTTCGAACAGCAAATAGTCCTTGATTCTAGCCTAGCATCTACTTAGGTACCGGTAATTGTGTACATTGTTCTGATAGTCGATACACTTTCGTGTATAGAACTGTTCAATTAAGAAAATTCAGCAATTAAAAAATATTTTAATTATGTGTTTACTTCCATTTTGGAGTAGCTTACACACGACTCTGATTTAGAAGCAATATATGGAATTTGTTTTCTAACCGTATGTCTTCATTTTAACTTACTATATAATGATATGTATTATTTTATAATGGTTTGTAATTTCAAAGTTATATAGATACCCGGACAATTGTATTTCACAAATTTCATCTTTCTTTTTCATCAGTATGTTGCAGATATCTATGCATTTATGCGAAATTTAGAGGTGCAAAAATACATAGAATTTATATAATGTACAAAAATGTATAAAATGCCGAAAGTAGAGTACTTGTCATAATTTTTCATAGACAAAGCGAATCGCTCCTTAAGTTTCATTTCTTTGAGTTTCGATGAAAATGTATTTAAATGAAATTTTTCGTAAAAGAAACTGTCTTATTAGGAATCGTAATTTAAATAAGCTATCTAAATTTTGTTTTGCTTTTATACACAGTTGCCATAAATATGATAAAGTATGATGCAGAGCGTCACCCAAATAAACTTCAGGGAACAAAATCAGCAAACAGATGTCAAAGGTCGTTTGTAAGTAAATAGCAAAGCTTAACCTCTGCCAATCAAGCTCTATCAGTCAACTCCGAAGACAACCTCAAGTTTAGTTAGACCTAATTATACAAGTTCCTAGTTACACGAGTGACTTGTATATCTTACGTGTAGTTGCAACTGAACCTTTCCATCTTAATTCCTAATCCTTAATCCATAACCATTCATATTTTCGAAACATATGTTTCGTATAAATTCTTAAGAGTTAATTTTTACAAGATGCTGTTTTTTTAAATATAGATATAAACAAACTACAACATTTTACATTACATCCTAAAGGTTTATCTCTGAGTCGAAAATTGCACATACGTAATCAGGCTCGTCTGATACATATAAGTTAAGTAACTTGCAAATATACAAATTTTTGTGAGTGTTATATATGATTATAAATATACTGATGGAAAATAATGTTTCCGACCTCAGGATTTTAATGTATCCCATTCTTTGATTAAGTACCATTATAGATATATGTATAAAACACAATGAATATAAGTATCTCCGCTATAAAAGGTCAGTTCACTTCCCAAAAGAGATCAAGTGCCTATTTCACGGATTAAAATTGGACATGTCAAAATTATGCACTCTCACATTCTGTCAAAGGATCCAGCTTCCAGATGCGACGAGTGCTCTTCTGCAATTACAATAGATCATCTAATCTTACGCTGCCCTAAGTATAACCTTGTTCGTGATAAATTTAAATTGGAACTCTTTTAAAGACAATCTGGAAAATGAGAAAATTCATAACCTACTTAAATTTATATTGAGTTCTTAAAATAATCCAAATTAATCGATGGATTCATATATTACTTATATAGCTAATCTTAAGTTGTCGTTAATAACGTTATAGTTGATGCACCATAAAACTCGAATTAAAAAGAAGAGAAAAGAAGAAACTCGAAGCTAATAAGCTAAAGGCGATATTAAGAAGCACACGTCATAAGTTTATGGAAGTTTGTACACATATAAGTCAGTATGTTCAAGAATAATAGTGTGCTGTCTAAAATTACTTCTAATATAATATCAAAATAAAGATAATTAATCCTGGCAGTAATTAAGATAAAATTATTTTTAATATACATACTTCTTTCAATTATCATTTATATCTAACAATAAATTCAACAATGTTGCGTAATAACAAAGTATTAAAATGCGATCTGGCATAGATTCAATACCAAAGAGATTAAAGCTATTCTTAGATAGAAAACTTTAAGTAAAGATATATAAGCATTGTTACATACGAATCCTCTACGGAGCTGAAACGAGCTTTTTTGGTTAATGCATCCCTTAGGAGAGATTAAACAAAATGAGCGCAATCGTTGCGTAATCGTGATATATCCCAACCTAGTAGAGCAATTTTAATGATTTTTGGACCATTATAGAGAATTGTAATTATTTATTTAGAAACTTGCTAATAGTACATTTATATCAACATTTCGAAGCTTGGAATATTCTTGCTTTAATTTATCACCATAATATCTCTATCAGTTTAAAAAGGAATTTTTGTTCATTCTTTTGCTTACAAACTGTACGATCCATGTATAAAGAACATTTTGAGGAACAAAATTATTGCACACATTTTGCCAATTACGAATACTAACTTCGCTGTTACACGTTAGTTTTGAAAAATGAACTCCATCGTGTCGTAATAATCCACGGTTTATTTTAACAAAGACAAAAAGTATAATAAGATCTTTTTATCTGTAATGGAATTATATTCTCTCAGAAATAAACAGGTATCTAGATACTTTCGAGCGGTGGTGTATGTATACTCTTCTCAAGATTAATTTTGTGTAATCCATTTCAAACACCCTTGCTGAAGTTACTTAGTAGTTGAACTAACGGGTATTCCACGTCGATGTATTATACCTCCACCGTTGGAAATATATCATCTGATAGCAGGTTACGAGATCCTCCGCCCTAACCTAAGTAGCTCCCAGTGATCCTGTGCCACTGGTTCGTCCATGTTTTCCTCGCGGAATTCCAGTGTTAGTCATACACTGTCTCATCCACGAAAGCTTACCTTGTGGTTCCTAGCGATCGTAGAGCACGGGTCTGTCCACGTTTGCCTATCCTATGGATCTTAGTGTTGGCCACACACCAAGCCGTTCAGATCTATACTGATATGCTAGCTTATCCATTAACCTGGGTCACGCAATCGTACCTGATCTATGCACTTCCGCTCACAAATATATGGACACTTTGATCGATTTATTAACGATACATGTTACTGTTACGAATTGACATTAAACAGACTAAAATATATCTATTTATCAATAGATATATTAAATTAATTTCAAAATTAAAAAATCAAAATTTATCAATTAATGGCAAAATAATGATCAGAGCCGCTATTTATTGTTTTCTTGTGGAATCAACGAACAGGGTAAAGATCGTTTACTTAGCTACCAATGTTATATTAAAATTAAATATTTTCGCGATTCGTAGACGTATTAATCGGTTTTAAATATTATTGCTAGATATTAAGATAGAATAAAAAATTGGAAGAATCTCCTTTACCTTATTCGTAGCTTAATAATCGAACAAGCTGAGAATGACGAATTTCCTAAATAATAAAATTACTCCATAGTATTTGATGTTTACAGATTTTCTTCCTTTATTGCATGTTAATCTTTAAAAATTAATATTATCGTGCCATAACACTCTACGAAAGCTCTAGTAAAGATTCATATTCTCGACTGCTGTATTTGTAAATGAAATGTGGTTAGTTACGACATAGCAACGACTTGCCCTTTTTATTGCGTGAACCTTAAAGCGGAGAATGCAACATTATATGACTCTTAAGTATTGTGAGCTCAATACCAGTTACTTGTTAATTTACGATCGCTATGTAGCCATTCTGGCCGCTACTCTTATACTTCCGGGGTTGTGCGAGGGCAAAGGAAAGACCCTCCAAAGTAGAGGAATAAAACAAGGGGAATGTAAAAGTATCTAAAGAAATCTTAAGAAAAAAAAATCTTTGGAGGAAGAAGAAACTGAAAATATTTTTTAATGCATAATATCAGGGACGTGTTAATAATGTAATTGCCATAACTGTTAACAATCGCTACTGTTTCTACTTTAATAGTTGTTTGAAATTATTTTTTCAGGAAGAATACATTTTATAACCAGACGATAGTCGTGTTTCATTCAATCACAAGATTTCGAGTTTCTGAGGTAGATATCCATTCATTAACCATTCCTTCATACGTCAGTTCATAAGCTTCTGGCAATAGTCTTTCCATTTTCTGAATGAACGAAACATGGAATAACTTATCGTATTTAGTTTACACGCCAGATCCATTTCCATTATATCGATGTTTAGAAATTGTTATTGTTATGTAGATGTTTTTAACGTATAAATATTACACGCTTATACGTTCCGCTTTAAACTTCTTATCAAAGATAAAAGAACGACAGAAAGGATAGGAGTATTTAAATATGCGTATGGTCGCCTAAAGGAGGTCAGATGTTTGCGCGTAGAAAGAGTAACCTGCTGGTTATTTTGTTAGTAATGGATTATATAATTCATAGAGGAACAAGGAAACTGCGCCTTGCAACGTGTAATCAACTCGATGCAACGAAGTTTGATCCTTCCGAGCTTCGACTAATTCCAGGCGTTAATTACAAGTTTTACATTTGAATTTAACGGGTATCCCTTTGGCCTTTCTAGCGTTACCTATGATTTTCTCTCCAAGAGCAGCTATGGATAATACTCCTACGAGAGTTGTGATCCGTAGCTGCTAATTACGCTAGGAACCCGTAGAAAATGAAGGTAGAAACGATAATCGCAGATAGAATAAAACGACCGAGCTTATTAAACACTCTCTTTGATTCTCGAATAATTTCGCTGATTTGTTGTTGGCCAAAATTTATTTGAAAATCGTGACCAATATGCTTAATGATTCTCAGTTTTCGAAATTATCATGAAATTTGAAAATATTATTGTTTAATCCTGATTAAACTGCTTCTTCTCCTGTCCTCTGAAAGAGTGACATGTTTCGAAGAATTCTAAAAAATGTTTAATGAACTGAAATATTCATTATACCACTTGATGATGTTTAAATATAAATTACATATAATAAGAACATTAATAATTGTTATTGATAAAAGTGTATGTAGTGTATCTTAAGTAAAATATGCATATGTACTTATGTATACTTACATATACTATATACATAATGAAATAATATATATACGTAACGTAATAAGTAATAAACCACAAGTTGTTTCAGGTTCCGTAAAATAATCATTTTTATTACTTATGTGATTAAGAATCTTGAATAGATAAATACCACAAATAAGCTCCACTACATAAACTCTATTAATTATACTTTCACTTATGTTCCAAAAAATGTAACGAGTTATTGAAAGCAAAGTAAATCGGATATATCGTCATCGATTCTTAATTGTAACACTCGGGCGAGCAATTACCGTGAGAAACGCGATTTGGACGACGTTAAAATTTTAACACCGTTCCCGCGAACTCGATCAAGTATTGTCAGTTTAACAGATGCCACGTTATGAAGAAAAATCCGTCAATGCGAAATTCTCAGTTACATCGAAGCGACCACGATAATATGGCATAGTTATCGCGCGATATGATTTATGGTGCCATTATACGAAAACGGATCGGTTTGCTGGTACCCGCGCGACGTTATCATCGTAAAGTAGCAATAAAAATTTATTGGCACGCTTTTCCGAAGGTTGCTAACGGTGGTCGATGCAAAATAGCAACTTTAGATCCTTCGTTATTCGCCATCCTTTTACGGGATTGGCCCCTCTATTTATCAGTATACTTTATCACACGAATATGTAGAGGCCACGGTAAACGAAAGAGGGGAGGCTTTTTATCCAAGGCCAAGCTGAAGTTAAGAATTGAAATTCTTTTTTATGTCCTAATTAACATCGAGGGGAGGAACTTTGTAGCTGTACTAAATTCTATCCCTCTTAAATGGTACTCGTTCATTTAAAAGTAAGATATTATTTCATAATTTCATCCATATGCTTAGCCTTATTTGACTTGGTTGGAATATAACTTGGAAAATAATCTTTAGAAGTGAATGACGTATGATCAAAGTATTTATGCTTCTCAGCACTGAAATGTTCTTCAACTTCACTGTTCCTTATCAAACTTATTCAAACTGATTTCATGACTAAACCACTTCATTTCGAAATTCATCTTCAGAGTTCATGAATTTCCAAATTTCATTAATTCCCAACCACTTGCACGGAGATATTAATCTATATATTAAATGACTTCAAATAATTTCTTCAGAATATGAAATATTAGAACTAGAAAAATAAAATCAAAGTTGATCAAGGTAGTCAAAATAAAGCATCATTTTGCGAAAACCAGTGATTTTTCTTATACCATTGTGATTCTCAACTCATCGATTAATGAACATTACTCCAAGATTGACGTTTCCATTTTTTCAGTATTCATATAGCGACTGTCGCAAGCGATCACGCTACGAGTCTTCGCTCTTCCAAACACGTCGTACATAAAACACTTTGCAACTCTGACTCGTACTTCCTGAACTTCCAACAAACTTTACGTACATTTCAAACGTTTACAAATCCAAGAGTCAACGTCACACGAGCGCTTTAGACACAGAATCTGATTAAAGTTGAATGATACATTTCAAACTAGCAATTACTTCTTGAAGCAAACAAGAATAAAGCTAGTGGTTCTTAAATTTTCTTACAGAAGTTTGTAACAACTTCATTGCTTATGGTAAGTATCTAGTAAGAATTGAAACAATTAACTATTTGTACACATATAGACATTTTTTATAAATATACTCGTATTATGTGTCTTACAAAATATTCTAAAATTTTATTAGCGTATATTCATACTTGTAATATTTGAAACGAACCTAAAAATCTATATCAAAGTTACAAAATATTAATCGCTAGCACAAACACTTCGCAAAAACCACCAGAGTATTGAAAGAGTGAAAGAGTGTTTATAACAACAATAAAGAAGCTCCAATATGTAAATTGTATCAGTTGACTATGAATTTATTAGCACGTTTGGAAAGAGGAATTTAATTTTAACTTTAACTTTAAGCTAGTTTCTGTTGAATTAATGAAAAGTAGAGCTGTCCCAATAATTGTCATTCTAATAATTAGCCACAGTATGTAATATTAATTCTTGGACATTAATTCTATGTTTGATACCATATTTACCTAATTTTTTATTAAGCAATTTTTATTTTAATAATAAAATGATAAAATAAAAATGTCTTGAAACTCATTAGAAATCTAATTTCACTAGATGGTTTATATATCAATATGAAACCTATCAAATAATTGGAGTTGGTTATTTATTTAGCCAGAATCAGTCGAAAAAGTGCAGTATGAAAAGCAAATCATTGTGCACAAAACGCTTGCAATTTGTAATATTCATGTTGCATTTAGATTTGCAAATATTAACGGCCAAAGTTATTTTTCCTCTAAATCCGCTACAAACGGCAATCATTTTCAACTATTAGGATTAGCGAGAATGAATCTGATGACCTGAATAATCCAACGGGTAGAGCAGTAGTCCAATGTATAGAAGATCCGGATTTGAATCCCGGTTTACCAATCCGATCAACCAATTTTTATCCTTTTTTTTTCCTTTTTTTTTTTTCTGTGCAGTTTTTAAAAGCAAAGTACATAGCGTTTCGGATCATGAATTTACACGTACTTAGAGTAGTAACATTATTGATAATAAATATTTATGGATGTGTACAACGTCGAGTAAGAATATTTTATCGTAGTTGAATGATTTTATATTTAACCGCAAAAAGAATGGCAAAAGAAGAAATCTACTAGGAAAGGAAAAGGAAAAGTAAAAGAAGAAATAAAGAGAAAGAGGACGATATTGTTTCGCTGAACTTTTAAATATCAGCTGACAACGCAAAATACGTCAAAGACTAAAATGTCGTAAAAGATAACGAAATTCGAAAGCTAGTTGCTGATTGTAGAATATCGGTAGTTCGTTACGGCTGCTTGATGTGTCCTCTGCTGCGGTTTCTCCGCGATCAATCGCGACAATTAATGGCGATTCGTTTGAATCACGGCAAACGGAGGCGAAATTCAAACTGACGCAGCTGGAAATCATGGTCGGTTGGATTTTCGTCGGACTTAACGTTTCATTAGTCATGCGCGGTGTTCGATGGCAGATAGCTCCGCTAATTAAATGCATATATCCCTAAACATCGTCCGTGAAACGTTCATTGCCGTATCGTGCAAACAATTGGCCAATTCGTTCGTACGTTCGCCAAGTGTTTCATCCCTCGAAATACGTTTCTCTCTTTTTGCCTCTTTCCCTCTCTTTTTTTTCTTTTTTTTTTTCATTCCGGAATTGCGATATTGGAGGATATTGACAATCGAGCAACGAAAAAATTTGGAAAAATTCGTTACGGGATTCGATGGTGCTGCATATTCATGTTTCGTTGGTAAATTATTTAAAATCATTTAGTTGTTGAAATAGCCATTTAAAATGGTCGATCGACCGTACGTAAAATAAATGCTTGCCATTTTCCTCTCGGATAATGAAAAAATTTTTCGTCGATGCTTCTAATTTTAGTCTTTTAACGTTCTTTCGGTACGAAACGCAATTTCATGGATGTTACGTTTGCAAACTTTGACAAATAAATTTTCATTTTACAGGATCTCTTTCTTTTTCCATCTGATTCTCGAGATTAGTCAGAGCAGTTTTAAACTATTGACAAATAGATAAATTATTGACGGGCGAGGAACACGGATTACGGGAGAAAGGAACGAATCTGAATCGCAGATCTGACGGAGAGAAGTTGAAGCTTAAAGGAAAGATTTAATGCTGATCTTTTGACCTAAAGTCTGTTCGAGTTTCGCTTCCGTTGTTGAATTTGTTGGAAATTTGTCTAGTTACGCGTCTTCTTCTACGATCATTTTGCTCGCTTTAAGCTATAATGAAAAGTTGGAAGCTTCTGCGGTGAAGATTATCGGACAGATTTTCTGTTTAGCACTTCTCGAGGTTAACGAGGCTTTAGAGACTGCGAACAAAACTTTTTACACTCTTTCTTTCTTTTTAAAGCTCCGTCGTGATTTATGTTTTTATCAAAAAGAGTAATTTTTATTTGGAATACATATTCACAGCCTACTTTTAATCACTCTACGAAAGACATAGTATTTCCAGTGAATAATATATCACTTTACACGTTGCACGATGGAAAGTTTAAGTGAATTTGACTTAAGTATAACTTTAGAGAAGAAATATTTACATATCTCGATTTATTTTATTGGAATTATTTAAGTGATTGCATTTTTCGCTCAAAGTATGAATACATTGTTAATATGTTTTAAAAGAATATAATTTAAGCCACATTGTGAAAATTATTGCAACGCACTATTTATAATATTCTAAGTTATAATTATCGGAGATATGTAGTGTATGTTACGTCGTTTACAATGTTTCATATTGACATTTTCTCTCTTTTATTATTATGGACAGTTCTGAACATTTTTTTTTTTTTTTTTTTTTAGTTGTTTGTGACAACGTAGTAAAAAAGGTTATCTAAACAAACTTCAGCTGTATTTGATGGATAACATATAGTGGTAATAAAACTTTCGAGGATGCTTGTTTTATAGTGAATTTAAGATCTCCTTATTTTAAGGAGAGCTTTTTTTTTAGTAAACAGCGCTATAAAAAAGCGACAAAGTATGAAAGTATACCAGTGAAAGTTTTTAATAGTTTTAATAGGTTAAATAAAACCCTAGTCTGGGGAACGTTTAAAAAAAAATTGATTAGTATGCCTCTCCATCTCTATTATAGAGATTTAAGAAACTCGCTCGTCCAAAGAACGTAACAACTTACAAAGAAAGTTTTAGTTTAAAGTTTTAAATTGATAAATGATTTTCTTCTGCTAAGCTATACCTGCAAATATATCCGCTTCATATCGCGCTTAATAATATATATAATTTATAATAATAATTACAATAACATATATCATTTTATACATATTACATAGCTTTCCTTATATGCGTTTAATGCGCGTTTCTTAATATTTTATGTAACGTCTAAAATTACTCTAGAAAAAGTATCATTCTTTGTGATTGCGTCTGTAAGACAGCGCAATTTTCAGAAAAAGGATTTATAGAAACGTCTTCGAAACGAGTTTAAACGCGGAAGATTCGCTTTTGTCAGTCGTAGGTACCGATGGTCGATGCCTGAATCTTCGAATTCTAACTTTTTATTCGACTTCCACTTCAAGACGTCTTCCTGATCTATGATGGCGGCCTAAGTAGTCTTATCCATCAGCCATTTACGGACACGGTAAACCTCACTTGACTCGAGCTGAAGGCGGTGGAATCGCTGTTATTTGTTCTCGTCAGAGGATCCGACATGGGTCATTCGCGTCCTCAATCCTATTTTCGATGAAATCCAGGTTAATGTTCTCACTAGAAGTTTATAATTGTTTAATCGTACTGGAAATTTATTAATCCTACGCGCTTGATGCGACATAAAGCTCTAATCAGAAAAAAAAGAAAATGCTGATAAAACAATCATATTTCGCGAAATATTAAAAACAAATGGAATTTATGTTTTCATGTTGTTAATCTATTTGTGTAGTATTATCTTTTCAATCTCTATAATAATTGTAATAGTTATGACGATTCTTCTTTTTCATATTTATAGCGAAATCTATTACAGATTCGTGAAATATATAGTAATTCTATAACATAAACACTGCCGAATAATGTCATTACGTAATTACTTTGTGTTCTTCGGTTTTCGATATCGAGAAATTAATTTGCAATTTAATTTTTTAGATTTAAAAATTTGAAAGACAAATATTAATTTACGTATCGCTGAAAATCATTTTCTTATTACGAAAGTTGACAACTATTTTGTTATGTCGTGATTTCAATGATCCTTAATAATTTTCGATAATTCGTTAACATTTAGTCCTTAAAATACTCGTTTGTAAGTAAATTTCTTCTCAATTCACGTTTATACGGTTATAATTAAAATTTGCAGAATATCTAAGAATATTTTATTAATTTTTTACGTCATATCGATTTCAAATTGATTTCGACATACATACTTAAAATTAATATCATCATTCTTGATAATATCCCGTTTCGTTAAAATGATTTTCATCCTTTTGCTGTGATCAGTTATCCATGCATATATCGATGACTCGATGAAGCCATTCGATAATCCTACATTATATAACCGGTACCCATATCGTGCTCCGCCAGCGCAAAATCCCGGTATGTAATATCAAGTTACGTTTTAAATTATGCTTTTTGGATTTTATCACTGAATTTAGGATTACATTCTCCGGTTCCCACAGGTATTGCGGCCCATATTAGATATTACGCCAGTAAATTTTGCTAATATTAAGATATTCCAACGGAGTTTCGAAAACGATCGGCCAAGCATAACATTAACGTTACATAAAAAGCATCTAAAAACCAATGTAGCAATTATTCTACAATTTCTTCATTTTGCCAAATTGATTCCGAATTACATCTTATTTTTTACTGCTCGTTGTTAGCAGTATATAAAATTTCTCCTTCCAATTCTATGTTGAAATCCTTCTTAGAACATTGAACGACTCTTTATTTGTCGAAATAAGAGCGATATCGGGACGTGAAGTTTCAAAGATTAGGGTAATGTGATAAATTAAATTATTAGATAGTTTTTAACCTGTACGCTTTTCGTCTTTGAGGGGAGTCTGAATTTTTATTTCATTACGATAATCTAATGGAAAATTGTAGAAGTTTCATCATTTAAGTATCGTTAGTTTGAAATAGAAATATATATATATAATTTTTTAACAAAATAGTTATTTGAAATTAATTTTTACACAATATAAATGTTATAAGTAAAATTGCCAAATAATTCGTGACACATATCTCTATCATATCTCTATCATAACAAAAATACAATCTCTAATTAGAAATTAATATCAATTGTTAAACACGTTACAAATTTGCTAAATATCCTGATATCTAGTTATATACAGCTTTTACGGTATTATTCTTCATTAGAATGCATCTCCATTTGTCGGTGGATGAAGTAAGCGTGCGAGGTATTATGGTCACCCATTAATTCATTCAAGCAATTGGCAAATTATTATCAGTCGACAGCGGCTGATTCTACAGGTGTCGAATCGCTCTTGCAATTAATTAATTGGCACACTGGCGACGGTGTCCCATCGCAGAAGATCGATCGCGAAATGAGATTCGCCTTTCTGGTTCGTGCTCGCTTCTTTACCCCGTCACTCGGAAAGATGACTTCATTGCATTTATTATATGGATCACGCGGGACTTGTGAATGACTGTTCGATCGTTGAAGCGATTTAACTTTATAAGAACTCGTTACAACTATCGCCTCGAGGGAAACTGACGTTGCAATAGGTCGAAGGTATTAAAGCGTAATGTGAACTCATTTAAGTACCGTCCTATTATGCTTGAACGTTTTATTTTATGGTCGTTATCATATCTCGAAATGTATGTGGCTTGAGAACGTGTAACGTAAAGTATATGCCACGACGATCAAGGAATTAGGTCAACGATTTGAGGATGTTTATTTTATTTTGGTGGAAAGATCGGCGACGATGGAACACGATCAAAATGTTAACAAGAAACTACACTGCGAATAATTTCGAACTTTCTACGCGCGTACTCACGAATTACGTCGTAACTGCAAATATGAAGTGTTTCTATCGAGAAAAAGATTAACATTTTAATGAAAAATTAATTAGTACATGTTTTTCACCTTTTCGCGTGCATATTTGTAAATCGCATTGCTGCTGCAACTGTGAAACGTTTTCAGTGGAAATACTTTTGAAGCGTGGAAGCATATACCTTATATAGTTTTTTAATCAAAAGCAATAAACAAAATAATGCGAGTCATTACATCGAAAAGTGATTTGAAGCAAAAATGAAGTACCTTTAATAACGTACTTTTATTTCTCCGCGACTATGGTAGAGATATCAAATCATAGAAATAAAACGAAGAATACAGTAAACGATCGAGCATCATTTAAGGAGTCGGAGGTTAGCTAAATCCTGGAAAGATTTTGGCTCCAACTAACAAGGAAGATGAAATAAAAGGCAAGTGAGTTTTCCTAGAGGTACGTCCCAAAGGGAAATGAAAGTGGTTGGAGAATGGAGAATGGTGGACAGATCTTGGCAGAAAAATCGGCAGACGCGTTCCCTTCCGATCTACGTCGTCGAGACACCGACCGAGCATCTTATCGTATTTCACGGGGAAACGAAGTACGAACTACCCTTCCGCCTTTCTGTTTCCCTCCCATTTCCGGCTCCGCCATAAAGGATCCAGTTACCGCGAGGAAACGATTTCATTTTTCCTGCCGGATCTGTTCCAATCGCATGTCCTTTTAGCAGCCAATCCAACGCGATTATACCAGTATATATGTATGTAGCGGTCTTGTCTCTCTTTCTCTTTCTCTTTCTCTCTTTCTCCGTTCCAAAACGACTCTGTTAAATTTAACAACTGGCGGTTTCGGTACTGAACTTACAAACTTTGAGAGTGAGGCACAGCGGTAACTAACTATTCCATTGTTACGCTAATTTCATTCGAATTAATTACACGTGCGATTACAATATTAACAGAAAATCGTTTAATCAATGATTGCGTAACTCACAATTTGGGATACGCGGATCTCTTTCCTGTTTGAAGTTTCCGACTCTCTATGTCGTGGGATCGTTGTGAGTCGAAATACATTTATTACAGATTGACTTCTGATATTCTATATATTCTATATTCTGTTTTACTCGAATTAAAGCGAATGACCTTCTATTAAATAAACGATGCAAATCCTCAGTGTCCTTTTAATCTGCTTTTAAGAACATGGCTTAAAAGGTACTGCAACGATACACCGAGTAAGGTAAAAATAAGTACAAATCGGTTTAATTTACACAGTAATCATTGCTTGTTCTTGTATTTCAGTTGGTTTTTACCTACAAGTGAAAAGATTTATTTCATGAAACTTGTAATACCGTTAAGACGTTCACTACAAGGGTAATTAGTTCTTCAATTTAAGCTCAGGTAATTTATACTAGCCCATCTCATCTGTCTACTACGCATTTCTCTTCGCGTAAATCACAAGTACGCCTTAACATATTTTCGCTGCTTTCGTTAAAAACACCAGATTTCGACACAGCAACTTACTACGTCCAAATTCTGTCAAGGAATATATACGTATTTTAATTTTGTTAAATAAATGTCTGGTTCCTTAATGATTTTTACATACATATACATACTTACTATCATTGTTCTACGTTTAATATAATTTATTTCTCACTTTCTATCTCTTCTTATACACTCATACAGTAGAAAAATTATTCGTATGCGTACGAAGTTTTAGAGCTCACTTTGTCAATTTAATAATTCATCGTCAATAATTTCATGCTACTGCTCGAGTAAACTGATACCATTGCGTGAGTTTAATCATTTTCTTCATTGATTGCATTTCAAACATATGAAAACCAGCTATGCGTGGACCATCTATATGTATAAACGAAGGAAGTTAGAAGTTAAACAGTGTTAAATATTAAAATTTAATTAATGAACTTGATTCTGTTCGTGCATTAATATCGAGTACAAATTTTATCCTTATCTCTTCGCTAGATCATTTCCAATACGATGGAAAGTTTGTTAATTTATATAAGTGGCATGTATATATGTAGGTATACAGTTTTGTGCAGCTATAACACCAAAGTTTTCGCGTCATGACATTTCCTGTTCCATGTAGGTAAATCCAGATAAGATTATTTCAGATTGTCCTTAATACGCAATTTATTACATGCATGTTTATCCTCTGTTCATGGAAAATTATATCGTACAAGTTTCTGAGGTAAAATAAATTCGTTTCAATACGAATTTCATTTTCCGGCAATTGTTAGATCCATAGAGAATAGTGAATGAAATATTACTGTACATTTAAGTGTTGGATTCCAATTTTTCCGTAAGCGTAAACTTCATTTATCATTTGTGAATAATAAAAGTATCTGTCTGAACATAGAATAGAAAGATCAGTCTTTCCATAGCAACATGAAAAATGAAAATGTCTATTTTAGTAGCTCCAGAATTTGAAATTTGTGAGTTTCATTAATAGTAATCTAAGCGGTAAGTTGCGAGTTTTTATACAAATGAATATTTTCATTGCCATAGTTAAAAAAAGTAGAATCGAAATAGAGATCTATTTTAGATATCGGAAACTACAATGATTACTCTACTTCAGATATTCATTGTATTTTGGATTTCAAAATGAAAGTAGTCTACTCATTAACTGTTAGATAGGTTTTAATATTTTGTAACAGGCCAAATCAGCTAATAAATTTTTCCTCATCCATGATTTTACACTTCGAAAAAAGAAAATTATTCGCGTGCGATACGTATCTATCTTAATCTTGCAGGTATCAATGACAAAGTTTCATGATATCCATCGATCAAATTTCGTTCGCGTATCCTGTTTAAAAATCTGCCCTGTCAATTAGTAACGGCTGGAAATTGGGGATAAACAGCTAATCTTGATACGTACGCTTCTATATGGACGCACATAAATGGGGTTTCACGAAATCGTGATTGACATACGTATCGACATCCCGCAACATGCGTCGAATTCAAATTGTTGACTGATCAATGCGACTCATTGGCAATGGGGGAAGTAACAGCGACAGACGCGTGACAATACGGGAAATTTCGGAAACGTTTGCGGTACACAATTCCCTGTAACCCTCTATAACGCGTTGAAAATTAACGTTCAAGGTGCCGCAGAAGTACTTTCTAAATACCCAAACGAATCGCAAATTTTCCTGTAATGACATTCGCATTAACCATATTGCGTTCAAACCAATTGTACGTGATTTTATTCAGAGTAATTGAACGTTTCTTGAAATGAAAGCTTAGCGAAAGCAAATAATTTTCAAGATGTTTATTCGTATTAAAATTTTATCACGATTATTATTTAGTAAGCAGTTTTTCGTGAATGCAAGTAATATTTCGAGGAAGCAAAAAGTCGAAGACTCGAAAATAATCATGTCGAAGCTGAGTGTGTTTACCGTGGAAGAAAAAACGTTTCCTCGAGCATGTTCTTGTCGCGATTGCATCGCGACGCGCTGGCAAGAGCTCTCGGAGGAAATTCGAATAAACAGTCATAAATCACACGGAGAACCGGTAAATAGGAACATTCGCACGGAATTCTCGGTAAAAATGGGCGACATTTCGATAAAGGGGGAAGAGAAAACAGGAAGATCACGAAGGAGGTGCCTAGTGGGTAAAATTCGTCGTTATTCGCGTTATTCTTAAGCAACGGGCTCAGCGAAACGTATTCTGGTAATGGCGGCAGGGCATTAACGAATGGAATGTGCGAGAAGTGGCGAGAATTTTTGGTTTAAACGTGGATCCAGGTCAAACACGTAAAAAGATAGTAAGCCTGGACAATGCTGCATTTTGAAATAGACCGGTGGAATTGTCAGTGGAATATTCGTAATTTAAATCAACTGGCTGAAACTCCGCGAAACTGGGTCGAAGACAAAAACACCTTCGAACAAAGGAGAATCGGTGTTAATAGATACTTGCCGGAAGGGAATCTGTAAGCGTTTGTGTTAGAAAAAATAATTCTGCTGAAAACGCGAACGAACTTTCTGCTGGAGACGTAGTAATACGAAAAAATTTCGCGAAAAGGATATTAATCGTTGAATCAAGTTTCTGGAGGATCGAGAATAGGGAAGAACTCGGCGACAGAATTTGACTTTAAATGGAAACGCGGCTGAAATAGCTGTCAGGAAAGTGCACCGCGTATACGAGTTCAAGTATAAGCTCCCCCTATTGGCGAGTATATTGCTTGCCATGTTTTGAAGGTGTTGCGAATTAGAGCATAGCTGTAAGGCACGGCGAAGTAGCGGGGAAATGAAAAATGAATATAGCGTAACAGCTGTAACAAAGTATTCGACTTACGGAAATTTATATCGACAATACAAGCCATTTTTATTTGTACAACACGTACGTTTCCATTTTGGCTAGGAAAGATTTTCGTGCGTTTAAGACGATTTTCTACAATTGAAATATCTCCTCTCCGTTTCTCGTGTAAAATACAAAGGATACCGATGTAATAGATATTTGTTTCCATAATTAAACGACACAATTTTATCGAAGAATTATTCTATCCGACGTTAAAATTTCCTAAACTGAAACACAGCCGTACAAAAGTGAAACCACAAAATTCGAATAAAAGAATGGGAAAAATAGGGAAAGAAATGCAAAGGGAAAGAACCGCAGAAATGAAAATCTAGAGAAAAAATAGAATGCTGTGGAATCTGTTTTCACGGTCGAAGATCAACGAGCCGCAAACATTGGTCGACAGTAGGGGTTGGAAATACCGAAAAATCTTTTGTTAACAGAGGCACGGAACCAACGAAGTGCACAACAGAGCGATAATAAGAAAGACAGGGAAGCGGTAGCAGAGTGTCGGCGGATGCATTGTTAGTTAAGCCAGGAGATAGCTGTGATTTAGGACTCGGACGCAGCACGTTTCGAGAGCAAAGGGTTCGTGCTGTAGCAGAAATGGAGGGACGAAACGGGTAAATGTGCGTCCTCGGCAGGAACAATGCTGAGTGGTATGTATATCTACAGATAGACAACCGGCCGACTGTTCGCCCAACCAACGATATCTAAGCTGCCAACCGGCAATGGCAATGGGCCATGGGGATAGCTAGTAATTGCCGGCTGGTCCTCAAGTGGCAACAACGGTGCGGCGGTCAATTTCATCCCTCTTCTGCCTCCCCCCTTATCCGGAAACGCGAAGCCGCAGAGACCCCTTTTACGCTATGCTATGGTATACAGTAGCAGGATTTTCCGGAGATTATGCCGAAAATCGGGCCTATGACCTTTAATTTATTGGTCTTAGATTGAGCGATCGTAGAAACGCAAGACGCCGGATTTTTGTGGTGTCAACATTCGCGGTATTTTGCATTTGGTACGAGAAATCAAAGCACGTTATTGCGCGTAGGTATTTGTGTATTATTGGACTCTTTTGTATGCACAATTGAATATTCGATAAGCAAATTTGAATGTTTTGTTATTTATATTTACATTTGGTTTTGTCATTGGGAAAATTTTATCACGAAGTCACAAATTCTGATCACCGATATTAAAAATTATGTCTGTTTTAAAAAAAAAATTATGATCGTAAATTACAGAGAATTACCGTCTGTGTATGAACAAAGTACCCAGAATCATCAATCAGTGGTTAACGAAGTCAAAAAGTTTGAAAATAGGCGTAAGTATTGTTACTAAGGTGTACTATAAAGGAAAATTGACAATTATAATATGATGATTCCTGAAGATATGAAAAAGTTATTGTCTTCATTCAGTCAAACCGACGTTTTTGCTTATGAATCATTGAAACTTTATGAACGATCATAAAACCCAAAGAACCGAAAAACTCGCAGGGAACTGTTCCTCCACAACAATGCTCAACTACCTTCAGCGACTGTGATACTGAAGTTACTGTGCAAACTTCAACAATAGGAACATCCATCTTAGAGTACGGACATTTTGCCAACCGATGCGCCATGTGTTTCGTCAAACGAAAAAACGATGTAAGGAAAAATACTGTAAAAACCGCTTCGAGTCTTTTAAACTTAACGAATGTGAAAATTGTTTCTCATTACCACAATTTGTCGATAAATTTTCACAATTTCTCTGGATATTATGGTATTTCAAATATCCATTATTTGAAGTTAGGTGACTTGAATTTATATTTTTATAAGGCAATGTATTTTATACATTATTAACTATGATATAAATATTAATTGATTGATTCTTCGAGTTAATGAAGAGAAATATTTCCTGAATAAATACAGCTTGTTGTACTATCTGATATACTAATATACAGTACTTAAACTTACTTCAATTATTTTCCGAGTTCATCGCGTGGGAAGACAGATAGTTGTAATTCTGAAGAGAAACGTGACGCATTCGTCTTTAGCAAAACATGAATTCCTTGTTGTTCATACATTTACAACACCAATTAGCATAGTGTTTACGTGTATCTAATAGCTGTAAAACATGCAAACACGTCTATGAATATTTAGTTTCATACGAACTCACTATATGTTCATGAATATACGATCTGTTTGACATAAACAAATTGAACACTGATTGTATATTTATCATGAGACCAAGTTATGATACATGCAATATAAACACAGTATATGCATAATACAATATAATTGTTACAGCAGAGGCTGGAGACATCACATCACGATTTTTCCGGAAATAATTCAATTACACTGGCAATAGAAATACCGAAATTTACAATAAAACGTGGAAGATGTTAATTGCTAGACTTCTAAATTATTAGAGCTAGCTAATTATCATCTCAGAGTCGTTAGTACTATTTTAGGAGAATTGCTATACTGTCTCGCAAAAACTGTTAGAGTTTATGAAACTATATTTTATACCGATTCGTCGAAATACTGCTATGAATTAATTAAATGTAAATATTCTCTTAAACCAGATAGTCAAGTATTAGAGTGCTATACTGAATTTATCGTAACTAGATTACGTATTTTATGGATTTATATACAAATTTGAAGATACGAATGCATTTTACACATTTATTATACTTATATCTAACAAATTTAAAATAATTTTCTACCTAAATTTCATTTCCTAAATTATATTTACAAAAATATAAATTCCCATAAATATTCGCAGTCTGTTTATAACGAAAATGACACTATTGAATTTAAAATAACATTAAGTGTTTGATACTCTTTCGAATATATGTATGAGGATTTAATTCTATTTCACTCGCACTAATTGTTTCGCACTTTGAACGCAAGGGGCTGGAAAGAGATATCGGTGATCAATTGGTCGAACCCCTACGTCTTCCACAAATCGTCCAAACACGATCGTGAGAAGACAATTTGCAAGACATTACTGTAATTTATTTGCTAATGGAAAAAATTAATTATTCGTAGAAAGAAAACGCTTCTGAGGGTTACAAGAACGACTAGCATTAAAATATTACTACTTTGTGTTGAAACTAAATGAAATTTACATTACTGTAGATGAATAGATCAAAGGAGAAAGTCATGATAAATTACCTATTCTTGTTTTTCATGTAAAAACAATTTTGAAATTCATACCTTGTCAACCACCATTACTGGAACAATCTTTTTATTAAATTTGGTTACAGGGTTCTTTTAAACAATATTTGCATCAAAATTATCCATTTTTCAAGAATATTAGTTATTAATATATTTTATGTATTAGGTATACTTCTACCTTTTTCACAAAATTTTACGAATTTGTCATCTGTCGTTAAAAGATACGTTTATGGACCGAATAGAAAATTCGATAGTACTGGTCATATTTTTCTCATGTAATCTTCAGGTACTATAATACAGAAAAATGTATAACTGAATTTGTTTAACATAACACGGATTTTGTTTCATATAGTTTTTATTACTCGGGTTTCTATAGATTTTAATAAAAATTTTTAATAAAATTCTCTTCTTATACTATCTAATATAATGTAACAGTAATAAAATTTCGCCTTTATAAGCGTAATTGAACGACACCCATTTCACAGTATAAATTGGAATTTCACCACTTGTATTTAATTCTCTTTTTCTGGTATTTTTCTCTTAAATTTGTAATTTGATTTTTATACGTGGATTTTAATTTCCACTGTATTTTGAACTGTACCGATACTCACATTCTCTTTATTTTTCATCCTCTTTTTATAGAATTTTAATTTTTTGTTGAAAATACAAGCTTTATTTTTCAATGTTTACTGCAAAATTTTCATAAACCAGTGTTTTTTTCTCCTTACTTTTAATCTCCTCTGCAGTTGTAACTCTCACTCCTTTTTTCCTGCTTTTCGTTTCAAGTATTCTTGCACTCTCTTTCCCATTTCGTCTTTTTCCCTCATTTTACACTCTCAGACAATCATTCCTCGTTTCTCGTACGATATTCGTCATTTACCTTTCATTTTATTTTCGCCTCTAATCTTACACGAAACACCGAACGAATGGTTTAATTAACGATTAATATTATATATGAATTGACACTAACACTCAACTACTACAACTACATTAAAACTACATTTTTCGATATTTTCATGTAGAAGTAATTTGTGAAGTGTAAAGATTTTACTGTTTAATTTAACTTTTTTTTGGAATTCTATCATTAAAATTACTCTAATTTCATTAAATAATCGTATTTTAGAATTGGAATGGAATTGCCGGCGATAACGAATTATATAATACAGTTTTATTTTTAAGATGAAAGACTGAAAGATTGACTCTAAAAGATTTTTTAAGATCAACTTTAAAAACAAATTGACAAATAAAATCTACGAAATCCAACGAAACGTATGCTGAAAGCAACGATTGATCAGAGAAAAACAAATATTTCAGAAAATATAGGCGATTAAATTCATCATTACGTTAGATTTGACAAAGTTGTATAACGATCCGTCTTGCTTAATCCTTCCTTCGAGCATATTTCGATGATTATTTCATCTCAAAAAGATTTAAACAGATTGAAGCAAAACGTTATCGTCGATATTATTGATCATGCGCGCACCCCTTAAATTCAGATTATACTGCGACTATTCTTTTAATATATTCTTCCTTGCCGAGAAACCCATTATTCAAAAAACAGATGTCACTTGTGGACAATCCCTGGGTGCGAATAAAACCCTAGAAGAATAAGACACATTTTAACGTCTTAGCCGTGAAACACGAAAGCGAAAATCTGGATCTGATATATATATTTTCATATCTGTCACTGTTATTGTTCTACGAGGATCCTGTTGAATATTTTAGCCGACAAAACGACGGGCGCGACACAGAACGTATTTACGGATTACTACATCTGTTTCTCGTAAAAATTCTTGTCGTGAATCAGGATGGACGTCTTCTACGTGCGACATACATAACGTCGTCAGGATTTGCGACGGATTACCACCGACACCATAAGTCCTATTCTCTATGGTGTCCGATCGATTGGGCCAACAACGAAAGAGGAAGATCGCCTATTTCCTACGCTTCGAAAAACCAGTCCGACCAGTCAGAATTCAACGACGTGCCCGCTTAGTCTCTTAAATCTTGATTGATGATCGAGTCTTTAATGTGGTACTATCTTGAAAAGAATGTCGACCTCGGTTACAGAGAAGATCAGAGTAATGTCGTCTTATCGTCTTAAACGTCTGAACGTCTGTCTCACTTTTCTTTACAAATGGACCTAATCATTGGCTGTCGCACTCATTACATTGCACATGGTCTTTTCTTCGTGTTACTTGTACAGCATACAGCGCGGCTGCTTAGAGTTCATTTTCTCTTTCTCTCTCTCTCTCTCTCTCATAAAGAAATTTATTTATAAATTGGATATTGGAACACTGCTGTTCGCCATTGTTATGCCAAGGAACGAAACGTTCATTTAGTTCACTGCAAACTTTTATGACAAAGCAGATGCTCTTTATACAAAAAGCTATTCTAGAAAGTGAAGGGTATTTCATATCATAAAAGCATTCGTAGAGAAAGAAGAGATCGCTACTCTTCAACTTATCGCAGACTAGCGTTCATTATTTTCTCAGACGTAATAAGTCTCGAATGAAGAACTATTTAGATTCTTACAGTAAATATTTAAAAATTACATATTTCGAATCGGTCGAATCTCAAAGAGACAGTAATACTACGGTTTAAATACAAAAATTACTTTTTAAGTACAAAAAGATGAATAGCACAATTATGAAAACACGTGTGTTCAGTATAAACGTTATTTATTACAAACTCCGATTAAACTGTTACGTACAAGCACGATACACGATAAATAAAAAAAACATAATAAGAGCTTTATTTTTCACTCACGGTCGGTAAAATAACTCTTTGACCATGTCGCTCCTTACTGAACATAAAATGAAACAGTGAAAAGAAACGTAGAAAATGTTCAGAGTTAGGTGCAGGTGGATGTGAAGTAGAAACATCCATATTTCTGTCTGTAACAGCCATAGCAACCTGTACCTTTTCAAATAATGGAAATAAAACACTGCGATTTTTGTAGTCCACACAGAAATACGGACACTCCGTACAACGTAAGCAGATTTTGCGATATTTGCACATGTATACGTGTGTAAACGTAAATTATCAACTTTTTTTTCACGCTGGCACTGTGAATGAGTTTACATCGTGAAGCAGCCTGCAAGCTTCAATTACATACGGTATACAGCTCGGTTTGGCGAAAGGCAGAAAACTTTTCCTTTGAAACACGCGACCCTTGCAAGCTGCATCTCGTTGTTTCGCAACGTCGTTTAACTATTAATTGTCTCCTGATACAATATGCAAAGGGAACGGGATAGTAAGTTTAACACAAGCCAGCTGTTCGCTGTTATCATTTGCTACGCGTGTTCACGTTCCTGCGAACGCAGCATTCGTTCGAAAGCATCGACCTTAACCTTTGATTCGAGTCGACGATGCAAGACAACGCGTATGACCCCACCGCGATAGAGCATTTCTCGTTTTTCTTCGAGGCGGTCTCGCGATAAATAACTGTTGGCAAACGTTTCGAGGGGCAACAGGAAAAAACGAGTACGGAGATGAAAAGCGACAGAGGGGAAAGAGAATGTCGGGAATTTTATACATCGAACTGGAAACTTACCTCTATTCGGACGTCGGGCTTCTCTGCACAGGATAGAAAAACTTATACTTACTTCCTCTCATTTTTTACTTTCCTTCTAGTTGCTCTCTTTTAAAATAAGAATAAAGTATTTGAATTATAAGAGTAATATGATAGTGACATTTAGAAAAGTACGGTTCATAAACTTGAGGTATGTATATATTACCATTGTCATAAGTATTTGCACACTTCAAACTAATGCAAATATATAAAATATACTTCATATTATTATAATTAATTAATGCAAAGAAAAGAACGATAGTTGGGGGTGGATAAAAATTGAAGTGACATGTATTGCAATTTCTATAAATTTATATATATCCTCAGATTAGTTTCTCTGCATGACTATATAACATAATAGTCCCGCCTCATTCTTGATAAGATTTTTAAATGTTTTATGTAGTAATATATGGTTTATTCGTAAACAGTTTCTATTAACTATAACTGGGAAACATAATTAGCAATATATATAATACATACCTATATATATATATGGGCGAAATGTCTGGAGTCTAAAAGTTTAGAGTCATGAAAAACTCGAAGTAGAAACTTCTCTCTACACAGGGTAGAGAAATGTATCCTTGCCTTTTCTCATTTTTTACCTTCTTCTTAGCTTCCTTCGGAGAAAGGTGCAAAGAAAGCATACGATATAGAAAGATAGAAGAACCATGGAATGAAAAAGGAGGAAATGGTATTGACTCGGTCAATGACGCTGATACGCGCACGCTGTTTTCTTCATCAAAGCCGTCCGGCGTTGCCGCTTATCAGTCACGAAGTAGCGAGGTTTTCCACAATTTTTCGCTTCGCTATGACTGTGAAAATCGTTGGCTCGATGGTTTGGACTCTCGAAAGTCTACTTTCGGTGGTTCCGTACGTCAGGAAGTAACTTCAGGCTGAGGAGATGCTCGTTCTCGAAAGAAGAAGTAAAAAACGAAATTTGCCAAACTTTTGCCTCTTTATTATACTGTTTGGAATCGAGTTGAAGTTCATTTCGCACGATAATGGAGACGTTTTATGTCACTAAAGCGATATTATCGGAGTAACCCCGCCCCTTTCGCTTTGGAAGCGATCCAAAAGCAGGCAGGATGAGTGTCGCCCGACGAAATTACCTTCGTAACATAAAATACCCTCGTAGAAAAATAATCGGGACTTGGTCGACTCAGTTTTCGCACGAGCAAGTGATACGAATGTGGTTTTCGTGGCATTAATTTCTCCTGGGATCGAAATGTCGCTGGAAAAATGTTCTACCGACATGGATAGAAAAAGACCGCGTTAATTTCAATGTTATTACAGTTTTTGATGGAGAATTTTTCACTGCTTTATCGAACAAAGTTGCATTTATGTGCAAATGTATGGATATTTTCAGAACGATATAGAACGACGTCAGAGGGAAATGTTTTTATAACAAAGTGATTTTTGCTTTTTTTCATGCATCTGTTATTTTTATGCTGCTATGTGAAAAAAGGTATTTCTAGTGTTATTTTACTACTTTTGCCAATTTAGTACGCGAAGGAAAATATATTAATCGGCTCGTATAGATACCTACAATTTTTTTAAAAATAGCAGCCTAAAGATTTAAAACGATATTGAAAACATTCATTTACTATTTATCTACGTAAAAGATATCGTAACTGATATTATATAATTAAGAAATTAATAAAACACCTCGAATCATCAATCTGTGATAAAAGTATCTGGGAACATGTGTGAGTAGTCAATTACACGATTTCTAAGAATGTTAAAGAAATTATTATTATTATTTATTTATTTATACGTAGATGAGATCCTTGATTAATACAATGATATAAAATGAACAAATAATTGCGATTGGTAATAACAACAGGTCATAAATAGCGCAGAAGTACCAGTGAATTACGCTCCTAACATGTTTCTTAAATACAGGACGCCATTCGCGAAAGAAGTCTGATCGATGAGCGAGCAAATTAGCATGTTTGATAATTGATTGTTTGGTAATTGATTTTATATAGGAATTTGTGGACAATTGGAAAACTCCTGAAAGAGTTGGATGGAGCAGTAATCTTAACAAGCTGGAGAATCTCTGAACAGTCAGTGTTAATGGTTTACAATTTTGTAAACGAATATGGCATCAACTATGAATCTACGTTGCTGCAATGAGTGAATAATCAGAGGAATGCTAGCAACGAGTCGTAATTATGGCAAGAGATGGGAATGGGCTTTCTAGTTTTATGCCAAGGAGAGCGTAGAAAATTATGTTGAAATCTCATCGTTGAAATTAGCATCCTAACACGACTAAATTGACGTTGTTATTGCTTATTGTGAAAGGTTAAAACGTTTACGAACAGCTATAAAACAAACGAGCCCGGAAACTCAGTAATAAAGTGGTTCTCTTTTACAACTATGCTCGACCAGATTCGACGATTCTCACAAAGAAGTTATTGCTTGAACTTCAGTCGGAAGAATAGGAAGATTCGTCTTATGGCGCAGATATCTCGCTATTTTCGCCATCAATTTGATTTTTATGTGTTAGATCGAATGAAAAGAGATGATGTAATTAGAATTCATAAATTGCTTTCTCATTACAATAAGTATTATATATGTAACAAGAATATACAAGTCTTTGCTCATGAACTGATCCCCAACCAATATGCAAAACACAAATTTTATAATCGATTATAACTTTCAAAAGCAAAAAAGAAAGAAGAATTAATACATATATTCGTACAAAAATGATATACAGTTAGAATATAATGAACTCAAATATATATACTAGTAATAAAGAAATAATGAAATTATGTACAAAGTTTGTGGATAGTCATTTTTCCTTAATCTATACGGTGTGGATATAGTACTATATAGTATACTCATAGTAACCATAATGATTGTATATATCTGTTCTTTATATTTTGTTCCAGTGACTAATGTATTATTATTATAATTAATCTAAATATAAAATGATATACAGCGAATAACATACTTCATTTAGCTCAAATCCTGTAAAGACAAAATAGTTCAGCTACCCTTCATTCTAACCGTAGCAAAAGAAAACTTTGATAACCATTAATGAATATTAGTATTCTCGTGTACATCCAATATAGTATGAAGTAAGAGCAACGATATATTAAGTATAGTTGTGGAGTCAATAAAGGAATTGACAGAAATTGAATACGTATAGATCTGAATCGACGAAATGTACATTACACAGTAGATATACTTAAATAAAAATTGATATTTATATTGCAACTTCATTTTTCTCATTTTCCAGTTTATCGGAATAATAATTAATATCTTAGTTTGTTTTTAACTAGACGCTGTTATAATCCGCAGTCTTTTCACTGCTTGAAACTTTAAATTTGTACGCTTCCATAAGACTCGATAATTTAATTTATAACCTTGCTATATCTTATATATCGCACCATAAGGCTAAGTTTTATAACCCCGTTTTAGTATGCTAATTAAAGCAAACAAACATTTATCAGAATTTCACGTGTCTTTTGCCGCACTATATAAAGTCGTTCGCAAATTAAAGACGTTTTACGCAGTCGTTGCCGGGAAAAGTCCAATTACGCGATTCCAACTGCACGTAGAAACGCGTACCAGCGCGGAAAACCCTCGTAAATCTTTGGCTAATAGAGAAAAATGATGGGAATGCTGGGAGTTAATCTGCGGTGTTGGCGGTGGCCGCTAGCTGGTCGTTAGTATCGCACTAAACACGCCGAAAAGTCATAAAGAGGCTTGCAGAAAATACGTAGGACAAACGATAACCGCGATCATTATCTAAGAGAAACAAGTACAAAGAATTCTTTGTCGACCATTTTCACGACTTAATTTTTTCACCGATTTTTCATAAATACACGAGGTGAACAGATTTGCCTAACGATACGACGGTTGCATTGAAACAGCACGCAAAGCGAAGTTTTAATCTCAGATGAAAGGGAAATCTGGTGCGTTCTCTTCAAGGGGAGCGAACTATTCAAGAGATAAACGTTTACATACGGCAGAAATGAATTCGTTTGTAGATTGCTAGTGACATATGAATCTTGATAAAAGGTTTCATGCGTGAGGAGTGCTAATATTTCTCATTGTTACAAAACGTGTTTATTACACTGTAAAAAATGATATAGTTACTTTGAAATATAGCGACGTTGAGATCCAACGTTAAATATAATTGCATCAGTATCGAATTAAAGAGAGCTTAAAGAGAACTGTTGAACAAGCTATTTAAAACAGTTAATGATTATCGATTACGATTGAAATATTTAATAAGTAATTGCAATTAACGGCTATATTTTTCTTGAATCCAGTTATAATAATTTCATTAGCTTGAAACTGACCAAGTATTTATTTTTAATCTACTACTGACAAGTTTTCCGATATATCGTTTCGACTTATGTACAACAAGAAACAGGTCTCTTCTATTCATTAGATAAGAAGGTGATAACTGTTATTCCATTAATTGTTACTTTTTAATTTATCCATTTTACTAATGTTTCTATGCACTTATAATATACAGATCAACTAAAGTAGTCGGATATTTGTACGGATGAATTTTACGTGTACGTCTGCGACGTGCAATTCTCTTTAGGAAATAAAGCACATGAAAATTCGACAGTACAGTGATTATTCTTGTCAAAACACATAGCATTGCGGGACATTTAAAAATCCAATGACAAGAATCACGTGTGACAACTGCTCCGTTAAAATTTGCCACACGGACACAGAAAACTTTATCTGCCCACAGGGAGTTACATCACTTTTATCTGAAATTAGAACGTCGCTTCGCAATTTTTGGAAGAGCCGACATTACGCGCGATATCTGCGATCTGAGCGTTGGTTTCACCCATTAACGGGCTGCTCACGGAACTTAAGCGCGTGGAAACTACGGAAAATGACACCGCGAATAGAAATTCAAATTAAACGTACTAACTACGTCGAGAATTCGATTCTACAACGTAATTTAGTGACAATTAATTCGAACAATTTAATACGTAACAAGCGGTTTGATTCTTTTCATCATGCCGCGAATAATCACGTTCGAACTAATAAACCAATTAATATTTTGCAAATAATTATTCGTAAATATTATTCATAATTATCTTTTTAATTCTTTTTTAGTAATATATACAATGTCCCTTCTAACTTGAGCTAATCTTGATATCTGAGATATATGATTTTTATTGACGAATAAATATTAGAGGAAAACGTTACTTGATTTATAGAGGCAAATAGATTAATAAGTATAAAATAGTGTTAAAATTTGAAAGAAAAATTTACGTGTTTATTTCCGCTTTGTTCACTTTCTGCGTACTTTGATAACTTTCAGATATTTCCGTAATAGGTGAAAACTGCCACTGAGATCACAGATATCGAGTTCGGTTGTGTCAGCTTTTGACGTATACGGAACGGTGCGGTGGTTTAATTTCAGATAAAAGCAAAAAGCAACCCAATGATAAACTGTAACATATTGTTAGCACGGGTTTAAAGCAACAATGCTATTTGCAATCATTCGCTTTAGTCAGACAAGATTTTTCGGAATTACTATATAACTTTAAAATTAAGAGGAAGGAGAATTTTACTATTTTTAATCACCTCTTTATTTCTAAATACGTAGGCATATATGCATGTTGTAAAATTTAATATATTTGTTTAAAAATACATGACCGTTGTTCATTGAGTCGATGAAAAAATACAATTCAATACAATGCAAAAATTTGTCACATTATGAACGATTTAAATCTACGCTCGAACGTTTCCTGGCGCTGAGTTATAATATATAAATTACAATCACATAATTCCTACTACAAAATTATAATTATAACTCGTACATATACGTTGCAAAATCTTAAAACGCTCGGAGCTTGCTCTAGAGCTTGATATTACTTAATGGATATTTATCATATGGACGAGGGAAATATTGTAGTATATCATGGAAAAAGATATAAAGAAAATTGGATAAAACGCAACAGATTTTCTCTAGAGTGGAGTATAAGTGCATTGTGTTCGTCGTTAAGCAACGTGAAAGATGTAAACGTTCATGCATTAAAACATGAACTGCCTTTAATGTGTACCGATATTACGAAGATATGAATTAATAAAATATGCATGCCATGGATTTCGAAGCTTTTACAGAGATAAAAATCGAAATAAAGCATCTTCGTAAGTGACCTATATCCGAAGAGATTCGATTCATTATGCAGTTCATTATCAGTTATTTTTCTTTCACACAGTTTATTCGGGTGATCAAATTTTTCCAATAATTAAATAACTTTATTTCTATATGAGAGAAGTTGAATGATTTGAATTGAACTTGAATTGTTTTATACATATTAGCGTTAAGCACGAACGAAATCCTTTGAATCAAAATGTAATAATCTCTTCCACTTTCTAATCTTATTTCCCAATTCTTCTCACAAAGAAGTATATCCTCAAATTATCCATTAATCAATATTCCGATAATCGATTCTTTCGTTAATCGAGATTGTATTGTAGATGTAATATACATATATCTTCTCGATAGATATAATGTGTAATTATAAAAACAAAATTTCAAATTTCGCGTATTTAAATTCTCGCACTGAATAATAACCGTGCAAGCAGTAATGTCATTATGCTAAATCACGAGAATATAGAAGATAATCGATTATCTCATAGTTTACTTCAGAGTAAACAATGCTGTTTCATATAAAAGGGGTGATGTTATCCACGTCATTAAAAAAAAGCTGACCAAGGTTTCTGTCATTTCCAGCATCCTCTCGCTTGAAAATATTTCAGAGGGTGTATTCGTGTGTCGCGTAATTTGTCAGCAAAATTTTTGTAAAGAAATTAATGAATGAATCGTGTTAACTCTTACGCGTTCAGTGCGTGTACGTGCAGTGTTTTCATGAATCATATATCGTTGGATATTTAAAACGCGCAAGGGGTACGTGCTTGTATGAAATTCAGCAAAGGGCATTTGCCGCTGGTATAAATAAAATTTGCACAAGTATAAAAGCATTAAATGCTATGAATTAAATGATAGTAGTTAGTTGAGTTTCGACTATGTTTTCTCTCCCATTAGCAAATGTGATATACATATATTTATATTTTATTCACCGGCACCTATTAAATAGCTATGTGTATAATATATATTCATCAAACGTATATCAACTCATATAGTTTAAATCGTAGATAGAAGAAATATAAGCGATATAAAATTGTTTTCATAATGTTAATATTCAAAGCATACAAATAATAATAATAATATAAAAATATCAATTATTAAATAAAAACATTACCTCGATTCTTTCCACGAATTTACTATTTAGAAAAATATAAAAATAATAATAAATATAATAGAAGAAGACATTGGAAACTACACGCGTATATAATAGCGTGAACATTCGATAGTATATATAAATTATGTTCTGAATTACATTCTGAAATAGGTATATACCATGGCAAATACGATATTATGAAAAAGATGGCAATTCAAACCACTTCGTACTTCAAATAATTTCTTTACACGATGTTAGATATGTATGTGCATGTATGTTTACATGTACAGTATACAATGTATATATTTAAAATTAGTTGCTAATTAACATTTGAACAAAGTTTAGCAGGAAATGTATCTGAAGTTTCAACAGAATCAGAACGAGCTGCTAGCCACCGGCCAATGCATTTAATTGATTAAACTGGTTTCGAACGATACGCATCGAGAACTAACTTTGGTGACATTAGACTAATGAATTTAGAAATATTGGTGTATTTTATCGAGAGACTTGAAATGCTCGAATAATTCGCTGCTATGTATTCTGTTATTAATTTCAGGTATTATCAACTCCACCACTCTGTGGTTTCACTGCGCGTCATATCAATTATCTTTATTTAATAATTACGAATAATCGCATTTAGCTCGCGATGCATTTCATTTCGGTGATACTCCTATTTGTGAAGCGAACGGTTCTGCTGTATTACATTTGCATTTATCATAAGATATAATACGAGAAGAAATCGATATTTTAATCAAATATGTTTTCTTCGTATTCTATACGTATTCTTTAACGTTGCTGTTTGTGTCATGGTAATGGTGACAAATTTGGGACCTATAAAATTTAAAAAAAAAAAAAAAATATAGATTTAAAAATACAGAAGTCGTAGGAGAAAACGTACAGGATCAAAATTTTTAGATCACTTCCAATACGTAGACTTAAAAGAATCTTATATTTTAAATATTTGAAATGCACTAATATTATTATAAATATTTATATTCATTGGTATTTTTAATATTTTTATGTCGAATGTCTACTCTACTAGATTTACTTATTGTGTCAGATATTTACTAACAGTCAATTTATCTTGTGAAAGTTATAAAGAATCACTAAGCGGCAATCAATCATAAGATAAATTAAATAATCCTGCCTTGTATTTAATTTTAGAATATTAACAGTGATAAATTATCAAACTATGTTTGTATAGCTTTTGAAATATCGAAAATCGTTAGAATACTGGCAAGAGGAAAATTCATTTCGACGATGCAAGCTTCATCTAATCATAAATTATTTAAAAATTACGCATATTTTAGAGAAGAAAATTGTGATATCAACTAATATCAATCGTTTGATTTAACAATACACAATAACTGATTGAACAATACATAATCCCTATACAACACAACTTCTATCAATAATGACGTATCATATAAACATTTCAAACCCCATGCCGTACTAGGTATGGGGCTTATGGGTGGTCAATCTAGTGGAAGCTAGCCAGACGGATCAATATCACATTACTATAAATAATTAATAGGCAAATCCGTTTCTATACGTGCTGCGATTTCTAACTACCCCATTTTTTACACTACCTACAATTATATTAACCCTTCTATTTCGGAATTATTTAACAGTTAGAAGCATTGATCTATAATGTTTCTTTGTTTATTACACATTATAGTTTTACTTGTTACATAGAATTACTTACAAGAATTATGACATTTAAAAACACATGTGGATTTTATAATGTTTATATGCACAAATATTATTTCGTTATGTCCATTACGAATGATTTTACACGTCTCGAAGTATCCATTTGAAATAGAAGCTATCTTTAATCATATAATTAATTTTTGATAACAGGATGTAAAATTATACTATCATGAAAACAAAAAAGTTAATTAGACAAATATGATATAGTGGTAAGTAATAAAATGAAAAACCTGCGATGCTTCTATAGACAATTGTGTTATATGTCTTTGATATTTGATTTTTGATATATAAGGTATGCAGTGTGTGTAGGTAAAGTATGTCACTTGACCAAACGGTAGGAACTAAAGATAGCTTTGAAACGATAGAAAGTAAAAGAGTTTCATTAAGGAAAATGAAATAGTTTCGAATAGTACATCATATACTATACCGTTGCACTATGTACGTTCTGAAATTGGAAATGTTTTAAAGATACTAAGATTACCTCTTAATTTTTTAATACAATCAATATTATGTAATATGGAGAAATCTTGTTTTGTTGAATATTTTCGAAAATTCAAATATAATACATATGAAATGCTACTTTCTATTGTAAATACTTTAGGATATGTCAAGTCAATTTTAAAGGGCATAATGAAATAATATTTATTCATACATTAAAATAACATTTGTTCGAGCATAATAAATATATTCGATATTTTTAAAGTTCGACTTCAAAAATTAGGAAATAAAGAAAATAGAATATCACTCATAGTGTAATATTTAGTAAATATCAGTGAATCGTAATTACAAATTAACATTTCATTTTTAAATACTCTTAAAAAATATGAGATACGTCGCAGAGTGTTTATTGAAATATACTACTATTAGATAGGTAACGATTCTTTATAAAAAAAATCAGTAATAAATATTCGATAAAATAAAGCTTCATTTCTGAGAAAGCTAGTTTTGGAAATACATCAATATGCAGATAAGCATGTAGCAATTTCTATATCAATAAACGAAAATCAATAGATTGATAGATACTGATAACTCGTATCAACAGAAAACTAGCGGAATGATAAATGATAACCCACAACATTAATCATATCTACAAACATTCATCATGTTTATGAACAAACAAGAAAAAAGCGCAGATAAAGGTCCAAGCAATTACTCGAGAATAAAATTCACGTGCACATTTCGTACATTTTCAAAATCAATTCCCTCGGAAACGCAAACCTTACCGAAGAATTCTATTTTTTATACTCAATGTACTTGTGCATCGAAAATTGTATATTCGATAACACTATATTTTGCGGAACAGCCTGTATATTTCCAAGTTTATAACAAAATGAAGAGAGAATCGTTTATTGAGATTTTACGAGGTAGAAAGCTTTAAAAAACTATCGGTTCGATTTATGGTTACCTAGTTTAAATTTCTGGTATTACCTGGAGCGAACTATAATTCACCCTATGTAGGTTGAACTACGAAATCCTCCATAATACTATTTTTTATGACCACATGCATTTCCCAATTTAGTTTTGCATCTTCTTCTTACAAACCATATAAAATACGTCCGAAAATAAAATGTCATCAATTTGTATTTTAACCGAGCTTTGTACTGTAAGATAATTTTGTTTCATCAGTAAATATGGTAATGCTAGAGAAAAATTGACTTCTTATCTTTCAGGATATAAGTTTGATTGTATTTCTTATGCGTATTTAGATTAAATATAATATTTAAATAATTGTAGAAAAATTATTTGGTTTTATAAAAATATTTTGAATCAGTACTTTTAATTTAATTACATTTATATGAATAGTTCTGCGAAAAACAGGAAGAATTATATTAAATTAAATATACATATTATTATAAATGTTATTTATTCTGATATTTTCTTCGCATCATATTTTTATTCTTTTTTTTTTTCCAAAACGAAAAATGAAAAATATCGTGTGCCTATCTCAGCAAAAGAAGTTTTCACTAACGATCGTCGATCCTGTATGAGAAACAAGATGGGATGAACAGCTTAACGCGTAATTAGACACAGAAAACGTAGGCGCGGCAATGTAACGTAAGTAAGTGTTAACTAGTGCGAGGGATTTTGAAAGGATGAACTGCGGAATCCCTCATCAACGCGTATCAGATGCGATACCAATAATACCTTGCCGATGCACAAGCTAATTACTGCGTTAGACACCGAGAACCACGAACTATGTGGCAATAACGTCGGATCGATTGCGGTACTTGAAATTCACTACCGTTAAGAACGATCGTTTGCTTCTAAGATAATGAAATCCGATCAACGTCGTTACGAATCCCGTTTCCTGCTTACGAACTACAAATTTGTTACATCAGAGTTTTCTAAAAGGCAGGCAACTGCAACGCAGTTTATAAAGCTTCCTATCGGCTCTTAGAACCATAGTTATTCGAGCCATACAGAAACCAAACTAGTATACTCTATCGGAGTTGTCGTCTCGCAGTTTCGAGAACGTTAATTACGTGTTTTAGTATTACAATACAGGACATTAAAAAAGTCCAATTGATTACTTTGGCTTCTGAGTGATCCGAAAGATAACAAATGTCTTCCCCATTTTCTAAATCGATTGCTTACAGTTGTTGCATCAGTCACAATAAGGATACTAAATTTAGGAAGTAGTAGGATTTTTTGGAAAATTTTTGACAACAAGTTTTGAAAAATGTTGATTTGTTTTAGAAATTTCAGCAGTTGTTAATAGTTGCTTAGAATTATTTAAATTATTTTCTCCAAAGGAGGAATTAATAACAAAGTTCTTAAAAGATTCAAGAAGGAAAAATTATGTTTTCCTAATTTTTTCGTCTTCATAGACTGTTATACTTGTTGAAATTTAAATGGATAGAAATGCGATGTTTGGTTCAGAAGAGATTATGAATTTTCGAGAACGTCTCCCAGTGATACCATCAATACTCTATATGTATAGTCTGACAGAGGTGAGCGTACACCTATGTATGTGCCAATCGGTGGACTAATTAATGAGTTTGTTGAGTTCGAACGATCATCATCATCCATGTGTGTGTAGTCAATGGTTCGGTAAATAAGATTACGATAATCATCTTCTTGTTACTGCCAAGAAGACGTAACAAAAGCCTAAGCCACACATAGTCATATCCTACGACGAAATATCGACCTGATATCCAAGGTATCGTCTTTGCTACTTTGATCACATAATTATGGCAATTTTAATTTCATTCAATCGAATTCTACCATTACGGAAACACAAAATATTTTTAAGAATTCCACCTTTGAGCCTTCTGGGAGATCTATAACAGTCTTGAGAAGTGAACTTTTCGCTTCGTAACGAAATGTTCTTTAACAAAGTCGATGTAGCTAGCGTGTACAGCAGAAGGAAACAGCCAGCAATCCATCGTAAGAGGAATCGCGCGATAGCGTTTCGTAGCATTGCTGGCCGGCAAACGAGGCGAAATAATGGAAAGAGCAAGGGCGGGAGTATGGCAGGCCGATATACACAAGGGACACGTAGTCCGGAACCGTGTTTGCGATCTCGTTGGCCATTCCTCCGGACCAGGAATTGCACGGAGTACGTCGTGGCGCATCCGGGACTGCGGGAACCAAGCGTTGGGAGTAGGAGGACAATAAAACTGCACCTAAACAACGTGGCAGAGACGAGAGAATCCAATGGGAGGGAAAAGGATGACGATGCAGGCCATACCAGGTCGAAGCTGCATCGTTACGGAAAAAGGTTAGGTCAAGTGGTCACGGTGACAATGGTATTTCCACCACCGATAGTTGTCGTTACAAGCAAACCGCTCTATGTATACATATCCTTGCCGATGATAACTGTATGGTCGATTGCCTCGAGAGTACTATTGTCATAGTCGCCACGCTAATAACTACGATCACAAATGTTTTTGATAATAATATGAATGGTACCCGTGTTACCCGTTGCGATTATAGCAATAGCGATAACGTTAAGATTAAATCCTGGTGGCATCGATACAAGTAGTGCTACGTAAATGTATAATCTGGCTTGTGTAAAGCCAGCGCAGTTCGTTCCACGGAAAGCTGCATCATCGTACGCAGAGTTAATAAAGTTACCGCTAACAATATCTGTAGCGATAGTTCGATAATGATGTCGTTAGTAAGAGCACTGACCGTAGCGGTGACGTTGGCGACATTAGTCTTATTGTTAGCTCTGATAACGATATCCTAGTCGATACCGTCGGGGTAATCCTGGCTGCATACCGGTACCTGTGGTGGACCAGCGGTAACGATAGCGAGATGCTAGTGGAAGTACCGCATCTGGTGTTGGTGAAATGGGATGGGGATTCTACCCTGGGACGTGCTCGCGTTGACAACTAGCCCAGAGAAAGGGGGACGTTTCGAACGATCCGGTTTGAATAAGTAGTTACCGGCCTAATAGTAGTGCCGAACCGTGACGGCTGTTGAATACAGAATTTTCAGCTTGCCACGGAACGAGCAGATTGGCCAGGACTAGGGAGAGTCCTTGCGGACGAGCAGGCACTGCCCTCTCGTGCTGGATTCGCGGCGTCAAACGACTATAAACACCTTCGATCCTTTGCCCTTGTTTCTTCTTTATTTCGTATGCAGCTGTTGCATATAAAACGTTTTCGTTCTTTGATCGATCGTCGTACGTTCCAACTGACAACGTCTTTCTACGTAAGTCACTTGACAAGCGAGTTGCCTTTAACTTCTATTCTGAAAGAAACGCGTATGCATAGAGACTCGTTCGTAACATCGGACGCTAATAAATAATAAAAATTGGCCACACAGCGAATAGATCGGATAGAACTTTTAGGGCCTGTGTCTTAAAGGCCTTTATGAATCAGACTATTTTCTTTAATACCATGTGTGCTTACACGTAAGATTAGTGTTGAAGATCGTCCCGTTGGATATTGGAGCTTATCGATATAATAGATGGTTGATTGTTTGACAAATTTACTGATCATTATGATCTATATATTACAATATATTCTTGTAACTTCTACATATATTTTCGAATTTATTCCAAACTGTATGAATGACGTGATCATGATAATCGTAGCATGTCACTGTAGATATTAATCATGTATCATTAAATAATCTACCGTATACACGATCAAGGCTATAAATTTACGAGTCACTCAAAGCTTGATGATTAGATACAAAGTTCTCAAGGCTACGGAATATTAACATTAACGCTGAATTGGGCTAAAAGTTTTGAATCGAGAAGTTATAGTTCTTTAATTTAATAGGAAAAGGGCCGAGCGCTTACACGTGGCTCGTTGTGAAGTAAAGTAATGAAGCATCATTAGTTTTAACTGGACTCTGAACTAGGTCGAACTGAACGTACCAGCTCAGAATTTAATCAAATTAACGGTTAAACGAATGTGTTTCCCTGATCGATGAATGATAGAGTATAACTTGATTTTCGATAGTTATTGGAAGCAACGTGTCATTTCTAAAGCAACTGAAACTCAATTATTGCTAGTGTAAAATGATTTTCAAATGACAGCCTTGAAATGATTTGATAACGTAGAACGAAGCGAAGTAGAACACGTAGCAAGTCAATTATTTATTAAGTCGGTGTGTTTTAAGCAGTGCCAGTGAACCAGTTGCGTTGCAAATATAATTTATATCATTATATCGATATTATTATATTCAGATATAATAGGCTACGATATTAGTACAATAAACAGAGATAAAATTAAAAATTTTTCCTGATATGAAAAGAAACACGTAGGTATTCGATTTTATCTCTAATTTAAATATCTCACTCAAGAAATCTTCGTTATTATATATATGCAATATATATTAAATACTAATATTAATTGAAGGTGTGTTATAGCAGGAAGAATTTTTCAATTTGTGAATAAGTTTGTTCAAACACAATAAAGAATTTCAGTTCGCTTTTCATTTCCTGTAGTTTGAGTGTATGTTTGTTGAGCAAATAAGATAGTAAGAAGTAGAGAATTTGACACGATTAATGGAATCATCTTCATGTAACATGTATGATCATTCATACGCTTTACCAATGAATTACATCAATATCGTAGGATGCTCGGTTACGTGTTTTATTTTTATTTATTTATCTTATATGTCATAATTCTTTGTTAATTTATTATTCTGAAAATCAAAGAATTACTGCTCCCTAACGTAATTAACCATTACCAACTTAGAATTTAAGGAAAAAGCATGAAGTACATAACTTTTAAGTTATAGAGTGTCGATTTGTTAATTTTTAAGATAATGGATACTTTATGAAATCCATTTGCCTATAAATGCATTAGTGTGTCTAATTATCGCACTAGAAGCAAATCATTTAATTTATTTATGACAACGGAATATAACTTTTTCCTTTCATAAACGATATTTCTCCTAAACAAAATTTCATTCGTTCAAATTGAATGGAAATATCACACGGTTGCTTCTCTTCGATTCGTAGATTTTTAAGGTTATCGTTTCTCCATACAATCAATTTCTTCGATAACAAGCGGGAAATCCTGCTCTTGACACGATTTTTATGGCCGATGATGTAACCATTCGGGCCAGAGATTTTATTCGTTTAACTTATCAATCTTCTCGGCTAGATAACAAAAGCCGGTGCAGAAAACGTGACTTGCGGGTAACCAGTATCAGAACAGTTATCCTTTCTAAAAACCATCTGCCGACCCGCATGTGAAAATCGTATAGTCTGCACTTTCGCCGGCCTTTTTCATCGACGTCCATTCTTGAAAACGACGACCGAAGAATAATCGATTCGGTTCTGTATTAACCAACAATGGGTTTCATTGAAAACTCGATAACGACGATTTCTTCTGCTCTGGCGATCAAGCGGCTACGAGAGGGTTTAACACGCCGCTGGATAAGATCAGCCGGCTTTAATCCAGTTTCTGCAGCCTGCTGAAGATCGCGAGGGGAATGAAAGCGACTCACCCAGCCCTTTGTGATTGGAAAAATGTCAATAAAATTGCTTCGCGTGAAAACCGACTAATTTAAAAGGAATATTTGTTGTTCCTTCCGGTGTTAAGAATCCCGAATCTTCTTCCAGCTTTACACTCTTAATTGAAATAAAAGAGTGAAAAGAGCATAGAGGAGGAAGATAACGAACAAACGACCGAACTAAACTGTTACATTGTTTTATAAAGTGTGATCGTCATGGCTATGTCTTGTCAAAGAAAACGATGAAATATACGAGTAAAAATTTATTAGTGTAATATGTACATTTAGGCTGTATTATATTAATATAAAAGGTCTTTTTTATTTATCCAGTACTTTTTCAACAACAGCATTTTTCTTAAAATTATTTAGTATTCGAAAATTAACTTATTTTTAGATTGTTTCCTCGTGTAAGATTACTTCATTATAAATATATATGCACCGTATATAACTATGTTCAAAACGTGCTGTTATATAAACAATACTGTTAACAACACCAGTGTTACTAGAAATTCAATATGCAAAAACGATATAAAACTTTAAAATCAGATAAATATGATAGTAAGTTTTTACTATTATTTGCAGATCATATAATATGACTGTAACAAGAAAGACTAATGTTACAAATAAGTATATAAATAAGTATATAAATAAGTATATGAATCTCATCATACTTACTTTTTCAGAGAAGTTTTATTTTTTACATATCGTACAAATATAATTAAATATCATAATTTATCAAATATTGATTTGATAACGTTACATAAATGAATTAAAGCATCTTTATGTTAAAATAATGTTTACTGCTTTTTTTAATTAAAAATTAAAAATTAATTACTATTATTCTACTTATTTTCATACACTATAGAAATGATATACTAACAGAATATATAATTCTATTAAGTATACATAGATATTTAATTAAAGGAAATATCAAATAAATTTTCTAACAAATGTCTCTCAACATATCTAATCTTCAAAATGTATTATTCATGATCATACAGTTTAATTAATTAATTTCTAAATAAAAATAAATTTCTCGATTTCTCTTTATAGTAAATGGAATGATAGATGACATTGTTTACTTCGAGTTTCCCAAAATGGAACAGAGAGATCTTCCGGTTGAATACGCGATTGCGTAACACTTGCTACTCACTTTACTACAGAGATAAGATGTTAATCTTGCTCATCGAGCAGAAACTTTCTTTTCTTCGTACATGTAGGAAGTTTTAACAAACGGTAAAATATAATCTCGTAGTAATAACAAAATCACGAGATTGTTACTTACCGTGTTGACTACGAAACTTACCCGTAACTTGTTTAGTTGTCGGACTGTCGGACGTATCAAATTGCAAACTCGAACGCGGGTTACATGGGTTAGTATTTGCTGCTTTTAAATTCTGAACTTTGCAACGATGCGATGGTTAAACTTGCCATACCGCGCAAACTTCCAATTCCTTACCTTGCTTTTCTTTTACCTTACTTTCGGAATAAAAATTCTTCCGAAGGATATGTTAAAATGACGTTAGAGTCCTAGGAATGAGTTGCCTAATGGTATTACAGTCACACGAATTGTATCTATCGATTTCTTCCTTCTTAGTGAATTTGGATAGAATTAAATATAATCGTAGCGATTATATGTAGAAAAAGATTCTTTTATTTTAAAAAATGTGCCTTCTAACGCATTTAACAAAAAAATTGAAATAATAATAATAACGAATAATTTATAATGATTTTATCTTTTGCGTGTGTTAATTTGACAACTGTTATCGATTGTAGATTTTCCACCTTTGAATTTTTAAATGTTACTGCTATGTGGTTGGCTTTTAAAATAAAAATATCTCTCGCAGAATACGTCTGATAGTGTTTTGTAAAAGTAATGAAATAAAGTTCTAAATAAAAGAATTCAATAATTTCGATACAATTTGTTAAACTAAAGTTGTTAAGTTTTGTTAAACTAAAATACGAAATATACGCTTTATTGGTATTATATTCACGATCGTTCTCTGAGTTATATACCAAACAAAATGAGCTATCAACACTCGATATCTTCATCTGAAATACTGCTGTTGACAGTAAAATGAAAGGCACAGAATTCTCCTTTGAATTTCTAATATGAAATAAGTGGTCTATGAGAAGATTGAACAAACTATTCACACACAAATTCCTGTTCTATGTACGTAAATATCATATGTATGTCACAAATACTTTCGAGAATCAAGTACGATCAATACAACCTCTGATCGATTTATATAGCTGATAATACTTCAACAATGCATCTCTATATTCCACATATGTATGTTTTTATAAAACTAGATTTATCAAGGAATATTATATATTTATTTCGTGTCTATATTTGACGAGTATACAACTTTTTTAAGAAATACCTGTTTCTGAACCAATAACTGTTATATGTTATAAAACGACATATGTATAACGAATAAATCTGTTTTTAGAAGTAGTACGGATAATAGGTATTTCGAATTATAAATTTTAATCTTTGACATCACCTTACGTACGTATAAATTAATAAACACGAATTAACGAAGTGAAAATTCCAACATAGAATACATTATTCATTGACATAATTTTAGTGATTTAAACGTAAATAACTTACAAAATAGGAATAAAGATATTCGTTATTAAAGCATGGTTCATAGCTAAGCACTATGTTTCGAATATATGAAAAGCTACAAGAATATATATTTTTTGATAAATTAGAATACACTAAAAGTGTATTTCATTTAAAATTGAAAACGAAACACGAGAGTTTCTCTATAAGACGGACTGAATACTGAGAAATGCACTTTCGAGTTAATAATTCACCAATCCTCCTCGAGTCTCTTTTCATTCCTAGTTCGTAAATTACAACGAAACGTGAATTGTATAGATTAGTCAGGTATCAGCTCAATCCGATCAAACGGTAATAATACATCGGTTATCGATTATCTCTAAAGAATTCTCGGGCTAAGAAAAAGGTAAATAGCGCATGAAAGGTCGTAAATTATTGAAATATTGATATATGTTCGAATCTTCTCTCACTCAGCAACCAATAGCCAAAGCATCGAGAATCTAATAAAATCAGAGCAATCATTTTTTTGCTGTAATCTCGACATTTAGAATTTTTCTCGATGAAAAAGGTATTGCAACACCAAAAAAAAAAAAAATTAAAAAATTTTCCACTTTTTAGATAAAAGGAAAAATATAAAGAGAAGCCTATTAAGTCCAAAAACATATATTTTTTCAATATTTAATAAATCTATGATATTTCGTGTTAAAAAGTGAAATAAAAACGCATATTTGATCTTACAATAAATAAAACGAAATAGAAACGCAGTTTCAATAATATGAAATTAGCCTGCGACATATTCAATTTTAAAATTGCTTTTCTGTAAA
Organism: Bombus fervidus; assembly: GCF_041682495.2. Lineage (NCBI taxonomy): Eukaryota > Metazoa > Arthropoda > Insecta > Hymenoptera > Apidae > Bombus > Bombus fervidus. The sequence continues at coordinate 7,446,606 of NC_091524.1, forward strand.
AAGTAAGAGGTATGGCTCAATATATGTTTCCCTTTAGATTTCAAATCAATTTCACGTAAATTTGATTTAATCTTGCCTCTGTATCATGGTATCTACACACACATGTACATCTTTTTCCGTTCACTTACTCTTACACCTACACGTCATTTTATACCAGAAACCTTGTTTTCAATTAGCACGGTATGATTAAATTTATTCCACTTTACTGAATAACAATTAATTCTTCGTTAATTTATCGAAGATCTAAACAATCCAGACATCCCTTCCTGCATTGCTTGGTAAAATACAATAGCTTCAGTGCGTTATTGAATCGTCGTTTATAAAAGGTTGTTGAAAGCTTTCAACGAATGTGCAAAGCGTGTAAATAAAAAATTTTATAAACGGCCAAAATTAAAGCTTTTTTTTTAAAGTATATTGGTCCGCAGAATGTAACACGAAAAAACTTCGACTCGCCGTTTACATTCAAAGGCTGGCAGAGGGCGAACATCAAAGCTTTTTTAACTTTAACCCTCGCGCTACGATACACGGACAAAGAGCAGCCTGTGCTCACATTCTAAAAAGCGCTCTAAGGACGTCCCATAGAAGTACAGAACGTCATCTTGCTGGTCGCTTTGTGGCGCGTATCAAATTGCGAGGGGAGGAAACCTCTTCTCTTCATGCGACGACACCGGAAGTTTCCCCTTTCGAGGATTCTCTGTGCGTTAATTACGTTAATAAGCTGGTTAACTGTAGCTTACTAAAAACCACGTTACCGTTATAATAATGAGGATAAGTTCTCCGCAACGAAAGATGGGAACGCGTTTCGTGGTTCCTCGAAGGAAATGGGCAACATTACCTTCTAAATAATCCCTTGAAATATAACAATTGTTAAAGAAATTCCTCCGTTTATTCGATTCTATTTTATGTCTGCCTTTTTACGCTACAAATATGTAGGCAGCTTCTGCTACACGTAGTAATATATCGGACAGCAAATACTTGTAACTACGACCGATGGAAATAAAACAGAATTATTAGTTTAAGACTAGTTAAAATTAATTTAAGATTAATGAAATGTGAAATATCTATCCCTACTCTAACTGATCAATATATAAATACTTGTTACATTATGTTCATAAATTATAACATCTGATCACATTATCTATACATAAACTAGTTTTCAAACTCTAATGTTAATATTTTATAGAAGAAACTTAGCCTATATTTTAACCAATAGTTAGCAGTTAATAGAAATAAAATAATCCAACTTCCACGCGTCATTATTACCTAGTAAAAGCAAAAGTCGAAGTCAAAATTTTATAAATCTGTCGTCTATCGTCACGTAGGAAGCTAATAGATATCTATAACATAAACCGAATAAAGAGCGATACCAGAGTTAACAACGATTAAATAACAAACAGCTAGTTGTAAACCGATTCGCTCACAGCAACGCGGTTAACTCTCTCTGGTTTCTGTCCGCTTCCGCCACTTACTCTTCCGCATTATTTCCGGGAAGCGTGTTCGTCGTGCGGCCACGCGCGGCGAAAACCGACCATCCGATACCGTGCAAATTATTTCGGAGATTGCCTTTTTTAAATGCAATACATAGTGTGAATAAAAAAGAGAACAGCCTCAATACCTGCGTCCATGGTCGACGGTTATTATCTTCTCACAAATTACACCGGAGAGCTGCGCCAGAGTTTCCGTCTCGGCTACAATAAACCGAGTTACCCTTCATCCCTTCGCCTCTACCCCCCTTCAGCCCCTTTGCCAGCACAACCCCCTATCTATCTATTTCTGCCCCATCCCAGTGTCTCTTATTTTCAAGCGGGGGAACTTCTGATAGGCCGAGCTCCAGCCTATTTACTTAGCCACCATGTACGCTAGGCAACACTTATTACCCGAGTAACGCAATCGTATAATGCGCCACCCTCGTGTTCACGCTCGCGATACCGCCTAATTTAATGTTTCGGGAATCAAGATCGCGAACGTAACAAGAGATCGGTATCAAGTACCGCGCAGAACACTCGAGTACCCTAATTATAATTTGTTGTCGTGGAACGTAGAATATTATCTATGCGTAGACTATGCTACGATTAATAGGCGCAATTCGGCGTGTTTAAAGAGAAACGATAGAGTTCGTGAGATCGAAGGAAAAGATTAAGAAATTAAAAATTTTCTTAATTGCAAGTAGATGATGATATACAGTTTTATCAGTCTGATGTGTTCAGTGCTTATATCTTGGATTTGAGTCGTCCTGTATTTTTATGATATGTGTATCAATTTATTTTGATGATGTTAATTCGAACGCATAATACATGTATATAAATTAGAAATCATGAAATTTTTGAAATTTCTTCCAAATGAGAATACCCTGTAAAGGGGATATGTTATGTACATTTATACATATGTATGGTGGTTTAGGATAATAATACAGTATAAATTTTATACAGATTTCAAATATCTATGGATATAGATTTTCTACATACAAATCTACATAGAGGCAGATTTTGTACATGTAAAGTTTGTAATTTTATTAGCATGCACTATCACTCAAAAATATCCTGGGGATTTGCTTATTTTTGATAAGAATTATTCTTACAGATAAATCGAACTGCAATAATTTTATTCTTCGAAATCGTCATAGTTACCTGTGCATAATAGAATGTTACATCAGTAATTTTTGGAATCTAAAAATTAAAACTAACAGTTATAATTGTTAAACCATATGGAATTATTTTTATTAGTTGATAAACTCTTCATCTTCATTTCCGAGTATTTAACTTCTAAATTATAATTTATATTAAACAGATTCTTCCGAGCTGATAGACGATGTTAATGTTGCTAATGTTTAATGCTATATTAAATATACATAATAACGTATACTGTAACGTATACTTCCTTAAAAGGATTGTAGATAATATGTTTAATTGCTAACTCGTAATTCATTTGCACTGTCATAAACGGTAGCATATCAGATCCACTCAATGGTAAACGCGTTAAGCTGCAATTACACGAACGTTGGACAAACGGATGTTATGATGCATACGTCTATACAAGGTTGACGACAGGTGATATAGGATGGATGATAAACGATTGTCGAACTTGCGATGCGGGCGCTCTTCCATTCTATGTGTTCCTATGGGTCTAATAATGCAATCGTCGAATTGGGCAATTGTTCTTAGTGAAATTTGAGTATTGAATATCGCAGTTTAAATGGTACGGGATCTCCCAGCCGTCATAGTACGATCGAAAAGGATGTTTCTACGTGAAAAAAATAATTCCTATATATTGAACAAAATTTTTGAAGAAAATTCAGTACAATGTATCGAATTACGAGAAATTCTGCTCAATTTTGTCTCCAATACATACGTTAGTTTTGATCGTTCATTTAGTGTTTGAAGTTAGAAGCGTTTAATAAAAGAAATCGAAAAAATTTTCATTGTTTGTTTCGTTGTTTGAATTTTCAATATGTAGGTAGATACAATTATCTTTATAAGTTTATGCAACAACATATATTCAAAATTATAGAAATTAAATGAAGATTTAATCAAATATTTTGATAGAAATTTTGATAGACTTTGTTCGATAATAATTTATTGTTTGTACTGGAACTGTTTTTCATTTATGGAACTGTCTATTTTTTCATGCACACTATATTTTTTATACGATCTGTTTTTCCACAATTTTTTCAGAAACCTATCTACCGTGTAAAAACAAAATTGTATGTACACTGTTTCTTATTTTGCAATCAAGTGTACAAACTATGGGACGCATATTGTACATCTATGTGTTTATCAGAAAAATTGTGTAAACCATTATAATTTTTCAGTGATATTCGCACTTAAATTAACTAAATAATTGTAAGTAAATTGATTAAAGTAAAACACCTTGCGTAAAGATTAACAAATCGGTTGTTTTACTATCTTATTCTAGAGTTGCCTCAACTGTCGGCAGTAGTACACACCAATATCAATTTGCCTGCAGTAAGATAATAAGGCTAATATCACTCAGCTGAAACGTAAGCGGCAAAACTTCCACTACTAAACTACTATACATTGTTATTGAAGTAATTACGACAAGAATGGTAGCAGAAACATTGCAAATTAATTCAGAGGATTGTGCACCATGGTTCTTAGAAACATAATAAACGACTATACACTGTCATGTTAAAGTTTCAAACTATCTACATATATTGCTAGTCTTACAATATAAAGTAACTAAACAATTTATATACTAATATTAACATGATCATTTTCAAAATTCCTAATATATGCATTACAAAAATGTACTATAAAAAAAGAACAATGTGAGGATCGAAAGGTATATTATTCCATAAAAATAACGTAACATTAAAAATTGATCTGAAATTCGAAAAACATGTATTGAATTTTTATTTATATTTATAAAATAAAATGTATTTAAAATGTTCAAATGTTCATTTGAAATTAAACTTAAGAATCTGCTATCTAACATTTCCTGTTATTTTTATACTACGGCAGCTATTGATATAATAGTTAAAATTGAATAATAAATAGTAGTAATAAAGATGTTTGCTCCATTTAATGATTTAGTAATTTTTATATACGATATTATTTAAATATGATATAAATATTTGTATAAAAATTTTTCTAAATATTTGTATCAATAGAGCTCCTAAATTTACAATTAAATTAATATTTAAATCAGTATACATCTATGTGTATATCGTGCAAATCGCATTGTTATTATCATATTGTTTTCCTCTAAAATGTACTATACATGTATTTCGAATAAAACTTCGCAACATATTCCATTCATTTCCACGTATACATCAATAACAATTACACTCCTGTCCAACGTATTAAAATAAATTAAAAATTGAATAATTGCTGGTGTAATCGTTACCATTAATCACCGGCGGGCTCAGTCCATTTAATTTGAACAATAAATCTTCGGAAAATTATAGATTGTACTACATTATGTAACTACTGTCGCACGTTCGATAAATTAGTTTACTTTCTCGACTGCTGTATGCATTATGGAACATTTATTACGAAGTTGTGTGACTGTTACGTTTTAAGCATTTACATTCCCAGTAACAGTACTTTTATTATTCATTGAAACGTTCAATTTTAACTGTCGTACCATTACGATGTTTCATACTATCATTTTAAATATACTGCAGCGCAGAAAAAAACTTGTAGCATATAGTTTCAAAATAGTCGTGCATTACGGTATTTCACTACACAAATTATCAGAATATTTGGAATTGATTATAGAATAGGTTCGCGTCATTTACTACTTACAGATAACCAAATAAATCTAACTAATTGGATCAGTTCTGAACACAATGCACAGTTACAGATTCAAGTTTAATAATTGAATTGGTTCTTATGTTTGTTTCAAAAGATGTATGGTGTGGGTACTTTGGTAAATTACCGTCGGTTCTATAGATATATTCTCCTCTCAGTTATTATATCGAAGCGTATTTTCCGTATTCCTAAAATTAATAAGAAATCTTTGTTAGTATATATATATGTATATGTATATATGTATTTTATTGATCTTACTGTTCAGTTCAATTTAGAATATTTATTTTTCCTCCTGTCTTATAATTCATTTTGTTCTCGTCCTCCTGACAAAGCTCTTTTTACTGCGTATTACTTACATAGATTGTGAGACTTGTAACGATTAATTCGGTGAAATTGACGCGAATAAAATTTGTGTTTACACATATAAACCAATCGATATCCGCACAACGGTATTTCTCTGTAAACGCGCTTCAATTTGTAGTCTGCTAAAGAAACACTTTGTAACAGTCTGGCTGGAAATTTCTGAGAAATTCATTGCAGAGTTCCTTTGTAGCGCGAAAATAAAATATTGTACAACTTATATTCATTAAACCGTTCTCATTCTTGTAATAGAGAGATTACGCTAAAAATGTTACTGTTTAATTCAGAAAAAGAAAAACACGCGTTTTCACGCAACAGTTATAATATAGTTAGAATCGTTATTATTAAATACATATGACTTCATGAAACAAAAGGAAACCAGCTGTAAGTTTGTTCATAAAGCAATGATATGTCGAAATTCTGTTGTCATGGACGTGTTAGGAGCAACATTATAATCGCTTGTAAATCGCCTTTGTATAGTTGAAACACCTGTATACGCATACACACATATACACACCTGTGTACACGCAGGTGCACCATTATACGTCGCCATAGAATTGTAGAGTCGATCGATAAGCCTGTAACGAGACATAACCTGAGTTATCAGGAGACTTTGGCCATGCACCGTTGGTAATCGTTGATCCGAGAGAATCTACTACATACATGTACGTACATACATAAGTGGTTGATCTATCAGATGTGCCGGGCTTTGGTAACGTGATGCTACTACGTTCTACTACGCGCTTCCTTATCCTATAATATAAAGTTTATACGAACATATTATATATTATAATATCTATATATCGTAAATCATATATATTATAGGATGTGATATATTCTATATATATATATTATATATTATAGCGTGATTTATAATTTTAAAATTTTTACTTTATTGTAATCGATTAATTCGATCATAAAATAGAGCAATTTTTTAAGGAAATGATAGTACCTGATAAAGCGAACATTTCGAAAATCAGAAAATGAAGTTAGGCGAATAACTAGAGTGCAAAACATGAATATTGCCAAAGATAGTCGCTTACCAATTATTTTTGTATACAGACATCTTTTCAAACAGCCTACTATCTAAGAAATACATAACAAATATACTAGCCAATAATAGAAAAAAGAGAGAACCGCAAAAAGTGTAAAAAATAGAAAACAATGTACCTATTTCTTATAATCTTTCATTCTGGTTTATCGCAAAGAGAGAGAGAGAGAGAGAGAAAGAGTAAAACATGTATAATATTTAGCTGAAAAACTTTTAGAGTTCGTCAATTACAGCTAAGTATAGTTTTTGTGCTTTATTTCATAAAATGAAAATTATTTTCATGAAACACATTAATGGAGAAAGGAAACAAAAAGAATATCTTTGGGAATCTATGTAAAATATACATAAATTAATATAATGGGTATTCGAAGCGAGAAATGGATCAAACTACGATATATATGTAAACATACACATATATATCGCTATATATATATATATTGTTCCTAATATCTCAAAGAGCTTTGATAGAACATCGTCGAACGTGTTCAGTTTCAGAACTCTTGTATAGATATGCAATCCCTTGGTAACGTTCGAAACCCTTACAATTCTAGTATATCTATGAATTACATTACAACTCCCTTGTATCTAACAAGGTTATACTTTAGGATTAGATCAGGATTAGATTTAACTTAACAGAATCCGAGACGAATCCGCTGAATGTATACCAATAAATTTTAATTAACGGTCACGTCACACAGATACAACAACATCTGTATTTTAAGATGTATGTATATTTCCTGAAATTTAATTTAATCAACAAGTTGTTTACGAGGGTAACAATGTGAATTTAATAATTTAAATAAATAATATTTCTTACATAATTCTGTAAGAATTATAAAAATTTGCGCGTAGATAATTTTATATATTTTTTAAAATGTCAAATTTTTATAACTTGTTTTTGGAACAATACAAAAGGAATAGGAATCGTATATGAATAGATACGATTAAAATGCGAAGCAATTCGCAATCAGAAATGAATAACTGGCATAACGTCTCCGCTACAATAAAACTTTAATCCGATTTCGTGGCTGATGAATACGTTCGGCAGCTAACTATGAATCGAGGCGATAAATGTTTCAACGCTTTGACTCTCCGAGTCGACTTCGCTGGATGACATTTGCACACAATGGTGGCTCTTATCGAAATTATGCCTAACACGTTAATTGGCATATGAATTTAATATTCCTTGCCACACATTATTGAAATACTGTCACTTATTTCGCTATAGTATATCGTAATGCATAGTATAATGTACAGAATGTGCTAGATATTTTTTCCACAAAACTATTTCGCTATATTAAAGAAGTAAAAAAAAAGTAGGAAAAAATATCGAATTAGTTCTCATATAAGCTCATGAACGTTTTATTGAAAAATTATTGATATTAGATTGGTTTTTTATTCGACGAAACGTAGAAACAGATTGACGATATTTTGTTCAGTTTTAAACTACTACACGTCCTTATAGAATATAGGATTAATACCCATGAGAAACCGAATTTATACTACATACATTACAAATTTTTTTATCGATTTCCTTTAATTTCAACAAACGTATTACCAATTCTTTATATTCGTCTCTGATATGGGCGTATTAATTCTTGGCCGACAAACTTTTCCCTATAAATCCGTTAACGTGATATAGAAATATCAAATAATCGATTCTGTTTCTATCAATACATTGTTACGATTTCTGTTATCACCGTCGTTTGTACACCTCTCATTTACATTTAGTGAATTTATCGCATTCTGTACACTCACATGTTCTACATCTCTCATTCTCGCTTCTCGCGTTCGTGTATGCTGCTTACACGAAATACTTATAATATTGTGTATTATCGACATTAGCATTTGAATTCGCTTATGCAATTTATCAGAAATTAATCTATCTATGGCAACTGTCCTGTTGCACTCTACGATGCTTTTCCTTCCGCTGATTATTTCATCGTGGTTACGAATTGCATCAAACATGCCCTGATTCCAGAAATGGATCTTGCTCCGATCTCGCTTCTGATACCATTATTACGATTATATCATCGTTACTCGTACTCCTTTTGTTTACAATCGTATGCAAAATTACATATAAGTACAATGAACAGTGCTAAGACTGTCTTCCCTGTGTAATCAAATTTTGAATGTCGCTAAAAAATTGACATTGTATACGATGATTGCTACATATTTTTAACAATATGAAAAAAAACCTAAGATGATATTGAATCATCTATACCTTCCTCTGTAGTTAAAATTTCCTATCTAGAATGTTTCATTGTTCAAGAATATATAATTGGTAATAGAAAGTTAATTTAGTAATAAAATAATTTTACTGACGTATCAATTGAATCGTATTTCTTTGATCCGAAGATATTTTTCAACGTGTCGCCTCACATCGTTAATTTACGAACCGACTATTTCTGCGAAGCAGAATACGAAAGAGACGGGACATTATTAAATTGATCACGCGCAAGTGGCCAAACAAACGAGATTAATGCTTTATTCAATTGTAGGGAATGAATAAAGCATCAGAGCTGAAACGTGATCAATTTTTCGGAAATTCATAATTTTCCTGGTGTAATTTGTTTCCTTCGATGATCGGATTTATGATTTAAATCGATGAACCGATGACAAAATGACATACGAACCAAGATACAGATTTATATGGATTTATCCGTAGAAGAGATTCACGTTGATCTTTTCGTTTCACGAATAAATCCAAATTAATATTATCATTTTCTGACGTGCATTTAAGAAAAGGAAGAAATTTTTATGACGACGTCACTATCGCGCCATCAGAGTATATGAATTTTTCATCGGATGATATCTCGTTATTGATTCGTCAAATTGGTGTTAATTCTCGCACAAAATATTATTGTTATTTTAATATAATGCACATTAAGGATACGTATTTTGAAATATTTTAATATCCATCAAATATACATATTTTCAAGCATTAACATTTTACAAAACCATTACACGTATTTGATTTAAATCGGATTAAATAATAATTGGTATATTGACAAAATTTCAGGTTAAATACATCTAATGTGATTAGAACTCATTGTACGAGTATAAATTTAATTTTTACTTAAAACTCGTAATATATAGTTTCACTATTCATAAATTTGCACAAGAAGATCGATGCAATATTTATACAATAGATCACGGAAGTATTTGGACACTAACCAACCTTTCTTACGATTATATGACGCAGATGGACGTATTATAGTAAATACAAAACATTTTCGGATTTCGCTATTCTTATAATAGGACACGACTAACTCATGATTATAATAAAAACTTTGACCGATCTTGAAAACGTATATATTTACAAATTATAATATATTTATTACAAGCATACTTCATAAGGGTGTCAGAAATATTTAAATAATCATTCAGCCACAATATTTGTTATTAGTGAGATCATCTTCAGCACTAATCATATGTTTAAGATCCTTATTCGTATTGTATACCAATCTTTTTTAGTAAACACTAATTTATATATTTTTCGATTGGTTTCAAACTTTACTAATATAGCCGCAATAGCCGTGTCTCGTTTCGAGTTGATAAAGTTTCAAAATGTTTCGTATAACAGTTATAATATATTCATAACATTTTCCTATGGTAAATATTCAGATACTTTTGCAAATCGCTGTATACACAATATACGTATAATATAAACAAAAAGCATTTTTATTTTCGTTGTGTATTGTTGTGGTTGCCTTCTCGATGAATCACTGCCACCGTAAACGAGACTTTTCTAGTTCTTCAAACCGAGAAAACATTTTTTAATTTAAGACAAAAACGTCGCCGTTTCTTTCACCTTCTTGTTTTATCCGGAACCGGTGTACCGAGTTCAGAAGACCGCGGAAGGGAACAATTAAAACTTTTGGTTAAAATAGCATAGTCGTCGACGTCACTTGGGCAAACTGAATTCTTCGGCTGGCGGGAAAAGTTTTCTTTGGCTAGAGAAACACAGCACGTTTAAAACTTTACACGATGATTTAAAATACTTTTCGCGGTTACTTTTAAAGATCATTTAGGTCTAATATATTCGTATCGTGTACAATGTTTGCGTAGCATCTCACTCTTGGCAAATTTTTACATTTCATTCAGATAATGTGAGAGTTTACAAAATAAATACGAAGAACGTATGCAAAAAATATATATACATATATCTTGCCTATGGTATTGAAAAAATTGTTGAAACTATTCAATAGTTGAAAACTTCCTGTCGGCGTATTTAAAAATAAACAAAGTTCTAAAAATAAAAAAATATTTTTATGCCACTTTGCTGATAATCTTCTATAAAAACAAACATTCACATGAATATACAAAAGATTATTTATAACCCCCCTTTTTTTTACATTTATGAGAAATTTAAAACAACGCGCAAAAATATAGATAGATATAATATAATATTCATATTATTTTAGTACTGTAGTATAGTGAAATGTTCATCGTAACATTCAGTAGACGAAATAAATCTTGCCTGCGCCGTGCTCTTTAGTCATGTCCGTAAAAATATACATTTGCATAAATATCTGCAGTTTATTTACAGCATGTTGCAAATCTATGTGCCTGTAATATTTCCCCATTGCTCCTCTTTTATGAAGAAAACTATATAGCCATCTTCGAAGCGGCAATACTTCAATCAACTGAAAGAAATGAAGCACAAAAATAGAAAAAGAATTTAAAAATTAGTGGTAGTCAAGCCTTATTCGTAATTCGAGGGGTTAACAGTGACATTGGAAGAGCCGAGCGAAATGTCGGCTGTCCTAACGTGACTTTCAGAAAGCGAGGAAAAAGGATACGGTCGCGAAGCCTTAGAAAATTTGCCCCGTAACGAAGCTTTGTGCCGATCCAATCGTCGGTTTCGCCGAGTGCAATTTTTCCCTGGCCACCGGAGCCTCGGCTGGCTCGGTTTGCCTCGCCCTCACCTCGACAGACTCGTCGAAAATGTAATCGTCTTTCCACGGCCGCTTAATTCGCTGGTCGGGTTGTCCGCAACGTAGAGGAAAAAAAAGACAAGGTAACCCAAAACCTACGGGATCCGATTCGATCGGATTCCACGTTCCGACTTACGCGTGTGAATACTCTGGCTGTTTCGTTTTCCTGCGCTCTAGACGCCGCTTTCAGAATTTTTCGCGTAAATTAATCCAACCGTGACCGCTCCTATCTTTTTATTTCTTTCGCGTGGCTCGATTTTTTGAGCGATAGATTTTAGCGAACGATCCAGGGATCCCCACTTCCGGAGACCAAGTCACGACGTACGATTTGTACGGACCTCGGATGGCCTTCCAAAAAGCACTAGCCACCGACATCCATTGATTCTTCTACAGTCGAATTGAATAGAGTGCCAGCGTCCCGGTCGCGTCCTGGTCGGTCTGTATTCCAGGGAAGCATGCAATTGTTTGCGGGAATTTTCGTGTTCGCTCGACGAAGAACTAGTGAAATTTTGCACGTGTCGTTGGCATGTTTTTACGACAAGCTAGGAATGACAGAATGTACTTTTGCAGTTACTTCGGGGCGTTCCACTAACTTCTTGTTCTCTGGTTTCATTTTGAAATTTCTTCCAACTTCTTTTCTAAATGTAATGAAATATTTTGGAAATGCCAATTTCTATGTTATGAAACTATAGTAAAATAATCGGTGTTAACAAGTAAATTTTGTACATGAAAACGATTTAAATATTACGAAACTACCCTCTTACCTAATTTGTATATATATTTATAGTTGTATATGTATATGTATTTTTGTTACCATTTTGAAGATTTAAAAAATATTAATTGCCATTAGGTATTCTTACTATTTTCTAGAAAATCTTCTAGATTTCTCATATATGTACATACATGTATTTAAAAGGTTTATATTCTTGATCTTTTTAATTATACCACATTAAAATAGTTCTCTGTAATAATCAAAATGGAAAATCTAGAAAAATTGGTTTATTATGTTTTCCTACCTTCAATGTTGTCTGTAGAGCGATGTAGAGAATAAATTTATTTTATTTTCTGATTTTCAGTGGTCGAAGAAAATCCTGTTACACAAAGCAAAACACACGAGGAGGGAAACGTTGATAGCCTTAATGAGGAGTCAGGTAATATATCTTTTTAGATAGATAACAAAGAAGATATTGCTTACCACCTTTCTATAACGAAATTGCTTGTAATATTTGTAAATACGAACTATTGTATCAAATATATTATTACAGAGGAAGATGAAGAGAACGCATCGCAAGCACATTCTTCAGTTGTAGAAACTGATTTCAAATTTTCTGACTTCATCTACAGGTAAGGCAATTAATAAATGAGACATTGACTATGAAAAATGGACAAACCCAAATATCCGACAAATTGAGCAATCAGTTCTTTTTTGATATTAGTTTTATATTTTTGTATATTACATGTTATTTAATTTTACATATTATTCGCTTTATCGTCCAAAATATATATGAAAATGTACAATATATTCAATCTAATAACTGCTTTCGTTATATTATCTCGGTTTGACTTGGAAAATATGGATGCCTCCAAACTTTTACGTGTAATACAGTTAATTAGGATAAATCAATGCCATAAATTAATATTCGGAATAGGATATGACTTGCAATTAATCCACTTTTCCTCTCAATGCCTTAAATTTGATTTTGTAGCATATACTAAAAATTTTAGTTTCGATTTTTACATGTTATATTTTGTTTAAGATTTGCCAATGTAAAAATCGTGAGAGCAATGTTGGTTCTGCTGCAGCAATTTGACAAAAATACAAACGAAGTGAATCATTACATTACCAAGATGCTTCATCGAATAGCCTGGGACTGCAAAATGCCAGGGCTCATATTCCAAGCGTCAATGTTCCGTGTTTTCCAAAGAATTCTTGAGTCTAAGTATTGCGGCCACAAGGTAATTATTTATATTCATATTTATTTTTCTTAGCTCTAAATTTCATTCTTTGAAAACATAATGTAACTTGTCTCATTCTATGACGTACATTTCGACTGAATATTGTTAGCTTCAAACTTTTTGATTTTTTTGCTAACTTTTTCTTTAAGATTCCTCATATACTAGTTCACTGAATAACAAATTGTAGAATTAACGGCTTGAGCATCTGATGTTATAGATGAAATACTCGTACAAATTATATATTTAAATGGTACAAGATTATGTACATATGAAAAATTAAATATTATCACTGCAACAAAAATATTTAAGTTTAAGATTGTGGGCGTAGTTAGAAAGAAAAAAAAAACAGGAAACATTTTAATTCCCAACAAAAATTTTGTTTAACTATCGTTACTCTTCCTACTCTCAAATTATACTATTTTTTATTTTTAATTATTATATCTTTGTAACTGCAACAATATGTCAACTTACATTCCTTCGTTCATTGTACCAATAATTACTTGTAACAATCAACAACCAAATAAACTGGTGACCATCCAATGCGGTTCTATATGAAAAGTGAAAGAATGTTTTATAACATTCATAAACAATAGCTAGCCATATAAAACTTATTTGGTCAGATTTTCAACAAAAATTCGCTCGATGAAACTTTCAAGCATTAAATGCATATACGTATAAAAGCGCATAGTATTTAGTATAAACTAAAACACTTGGTCCAGCCCCTCCCAAACTTTTATATCAAGATAACGATACAATCCAAATCATGATTGGAATTTCCAAACTATTCAACAAAGTTCCTATAATTTTCTATTGAATTCGCAGCACGAATGCAATTTTTCTCTTAACTTAAGGAATTTCATCGTCGAATTTACATGTCTGCCATGATCTAATAGCCACCGGAAGTATGCTTGTCTCGAGTCACGAAAGCTGAGTCCTCTTTGCAGGAACTCCAAAAGTTCGCAGTCTTCATAATCCGACGTTTCATCGAAGTCGCGCAAAAGAACCGGAAAGCGTATATGGAGCTGCTCTTCTGGAAGACCACTCGTGACGCGACCGAGGTCGTCGAGGGTTACAACGCGGAAACGGATAACAAGAAAGTTTCGCGCAGCCTCTGGACCGAAACCCAGGAGGACGAGTTACGCACTCTCTTTATGGAACATCAGACTAACAAGTATCCCCAAGGTACGTTGCTCGTCCTACCTTTTGCTAAATCCTATGATTTACGAGTCTTCTTTAACGCACAACTTTGCCGGATATTTTTGAATTTGCCAGGGCAGACGATTAGCTATATCCCGTTCTAGTTTGCTAGCGATTGAATAAAATATTCTATCAGGGAAAAGATCTCTCTGCTTTCAGGAAGCATTAATACATAATGTATGTACTTCAAAGAATGTTTATTGGACATTCTAAATGGAATACTTAATGAAGGGAATTCTAATGAATATATGTATCCGTACATTCTTTCATATCTTGCACTGGCTAAATTCACTGTCTTTAAAGAAGTCAGCCAGCGAGAAATTAATAAGCAAAAACCGACCAAGTAGATAAGAGTGTATGATTTAGAAATACGTGTACGGATAACGTTATTAGACCGCAAATTTTCTTGCATTTATAGTGTATTTAAAATACGGATCACTATCTCGACAAAACTTATTAATTAAATAATATATTACAATACAGATTTGTAGAATATTTTAACTTGTTACCATAGATAAGGCGATATAATAACGATATATGTTCTATATATCTCTTCATTCAATATTGAAATTACTTAAAAGACTGCCTGTGTTGTTTCAGCCAGGATGACATTATTTTAACACGAATGATCCTTGATACCGAAATTGGTAGATGCTAGAGAGAATTGTCGATAATATTGAATTACTGATAACAACGTCTTCATTTATCAGCTAACCTAATCACGTACCCTTGCGATGATCCAGTTATCCTTGCCTTCCTACAAATCAATTCAGGATAATATTGATTGGATATAAATAACACCGATATTCATGGTCCTGGAACGTTTATTGAAATCCCCATGCACTATTAAAACGTGGTCCGGAAAATCAAATTTAATTAATTGCGTCCGGAAATTGATTTTTATCAAATTATCTAACATATATTTTATCGTTGTACATATTCTTTAAGAAGAAAGATATTAGAAAACCATACAAAGTTTTGGATCGCTTACTTAGTAAAAAAGATGAAGGGTGAACTTGCACTTTGTAATGAAAAGTTAGGAAATGGATGTTGGAACCTCTATATATTTAAAATTAGTACACGCAATTATAATCAAATATCATAATTATTAGTTTATATTTATTTCAATTGCATTGACGATGCGATTCCTAACATAATATCTTTCCTCCTTTATCCTCATATTTAATCTTATATACTGATTAGGAAATCCTATCAGCCTGAATCTTGAACGAAATCGATGAACTTTTACAGTATATAAAGATAAGTCCGGATTGTGAAAAGTTCTATAATCGAGATATACGTAACTGTTAATTGAACAAAAAAGAATGAAATAAGTAAAAATAAGAAATAGCGAATTGTACCACTTTTTACTTTATTTTCTTTTATGAATCCTTAATGTTGAGAGTGAACCGAAACTTTTGAACGCGCAGTAGTGCATATAGTTCTATTCCTAAATTATGTATACCTTCATGTTTTATTCATTTAGATGTCGTCGATTGGATCTTAGAGCACATTAATCAAGAACGAACGCGCCGTGGTATCATGAAGAAGCTGAAAGAAATGTGCCTGATTGTTAATTCTAAGGTAAGCAATTTTTGTAGTCACTCATTACTAGTACACTTTGTTTCACGTCTACTTATTTTGTGTCATAAATTAATTTTAATTCTCAGGCATTTGATAATACAGAGTATTACTTTTTACACGTATGTGTTGCTACCTGTATATATATATTATAACAAATCCAAGATTTCAATAATAATCCTTCGATTAATAAAAAATTAATGCTTAAACACGTATATGAATAACATCGATATTTGATACGAATAAAAATTTACTACAAAGTAGTAGATTAAGCTTATCAAGAAAATATAAAAGAAATCTGTTTCTAAAAGATATAATACCATAACACGCAAATTGATTTGATTCCCTTTCGCTTTATAGAATGAAAAAGAATGATTCTCCGGAGATTTGTTGTTTTAGCTGATATTTACATAGATATTGAAAAATTGTAAATATGTTTTATAGAGTTTTAAACAAATCGGTTTTTGTACCTACTCTATATGGATGTTTTATATATCGTCATCTACTTCCCTTCCTAATACAATGTCTTCTGCACGGCGGAGATCACTCTCAGACATTTCTCCAAACTAAACTGAAAATGGGGGCTGGAAAATCGTAAAGTCGGCGAAAACTGCCAACTACATAAAAAATATTAGCTATATTTGGCGAAGATTATTTTTATCATGATGTATGGAGTCTGACGCACCCTACGACTACGATTCTCTGGGTCGTCAAAGAATAAATGCTTGCGCGTATCTTTTAGTTTCACTTTTTGCTGAATTTCCATTCCAAACTCCCATTTGTAGCATAAAGAATCGAATTAAATCCGTAAGATAAAGTATAAAGCTAAATCGTATGTCTTTCCCTGCTTCACGGTTTAAAATAATAAAAGAGAGTCAGTCACTTGCGACTAAAAAAATTATTTCTTGCCACTCCGTCGCAACGAAGTCAGTGACACGCGTGTGCTCTCGTTATCCCTTCGATAATCGATTGGATTTACGGGACACTTGCAACCCACGCGTTCTTTCAAAAACGTATTTGAACAAGCAGAGTCGGCTAGCCGATCTCGACGCCCCCCTTGAACGTAACACTGACAAGATCAATGATTTACGAGGAGCGCGAGAAAACGTAGGGTAGCTGAGGCTCGAAAATAAGTTTCTGGACTGGCGTCGGTGACAGGCAGAACATATGCAAAAAATGGAGCCAAAGAATTGCTGCAGCAACTGTAAATTCTCGGGAGACAATTTCTACGAGGAGCTTTCTGGAGACTCCTTTTCTTTCCGGCCTCCTGCTCGAAAAGGAGGTTTCTCCGTTCCTGCGTAGATCACGGCTTCCGCTGTGCCAGCAAGACTTTTTTCCTCTTTGCGACTACTTCGTTCGGGGATGGATGTATCTCAAGATTTTCCCCCGTCAAGTGTTCCTTTCCGGTATCTCCGCATACTATGGAAAGCTATCGCTTTGTTTGCGCTTTCCTATCCAACAACCGTATGAAGATTTTCGGGAGGAAGCTAGACACATAAATAGACGGTCCCTGCTGTCTCAGTCTCCGCCCTATTGGAATCGTTTCAAAAGTTGACAATTAATGTATTGAGGGTATACCTCGCGTTGCATTTAGCTTACAGAAAATTTATAGGAACCACATTTTCTACTATCGAACAGTATGTATTATTATGTACATATATACACGCGCATCGACATAATGCTCATTATTTCTTTGAAAAATCTCATTTGCGATCTTTCGTTCTTAGAAAAATTTATTTTCTTATTACCGTTTGAATAAAATTATGAAAATTTATAAAATACGTGTAACATTTAATATTTCCAAAAAGGTATATTAATATTAAGTAAAAGAAATTTTTTTAATTTCAACATCAGAGATTACATGTGTACATATATCTGTTTTATTCTCGAAAACAATAATTAAAAATTTATATATTGTATAAATTAACTCTGATGAAAAGGATGCTGTACAATTATATTTCTGTACATTCGCTTAAAAATTTCATCACGTATTATTTTTAGCTGAGAAATTTTTTGATTTATTCAGAAATACTACTATAGTATTTAATGTTTAATAAAATACAATCTTTCAATCGAGCTAAGATATTTGTTGAATTTGTTCGAAGCCAAGTTCAATTCTGATATTCTTTTTCCTAGTTTGTTATATTTAAATCGGTAAAAAATATGCAATGCTTTAATAAACGAAAAATTGATCGTGTGAATCAATGAGTGTGATTATTAACACATCGTAATTTCATCGATAATAATTTCCTGCGCTGTTGCTCTATAATTACAAACATAAAACGATTACAACGTTCTAGTAATTCGTCGGACTTAAGAGATACCTAGACTACAAAACGCGATTCGAATTCATTCGTCTTAACGCCAATGCAGCGAAAACAATTTTAACAGCATTATTCTTTGACGGAGAGTTGTAATTCACTGGCGCCTTGAAAACGCGGCAATAAATTTTTCCCTTGCTTTCTTCAAATCGTGGCAGTAATATTAAAGTTTCCGTTCACGAGTTTCTATCGTGGCTTATTCGTTCGAGCGCGTTATTTCCCTTGCCACACTGCACCCTTTCGTAACCCTCGAGAAACTATCGCTTTGTTTGCCCTTTTGTCCTGCGAGACACGTATAAACATTTGTGTCAAACGCGAAAACAAGGCGAAGTACGCGCCGCGTAAACTTAACGTTCCGCTTTCTAAAATTCATAACGAGAAAACAATTTGAGATTATTGAAACCTTGATAGTAGCAAATAATTTTCATCGTTTTCTTTTCTTTTTTAATAAATATTGACAATGATATTGTCGATATTATGAATGGAAAATCAAGAAAGAACATGCTTAGTCATAATAATTTTTCCTTTAGAAATCATTATACGTATACGTATAAAACATAGGCATGATTTGGAGTTTGGAAATGATATTCACATCTGAATTACTTCTAAACGACGGAACTGTTTATTTCAGTTACTTTAGAACGAACTGGAACGCAATTTCGCAGCTTCTGTAAAATGGTGTAAATTTTCTTGAAAAGATAGGATACAAATACGTAGATATAACGTATTTCCCTATCCGTTGAGTAAAAGTTACCGGTCACTGTGTAATGCTTCACCACTGCACTGGTAGGAATTTCAAAGTTGAAATGCGATGCTCAACTTCAATCCGTTTTGCTCGTGCTCTGGCTCTCAGAAACGATGAGTATTCATCGTAACACGAAACGTGAATGTTCTTTCAGTTAACGCTATGAATATCGATTAAAAATATCGTACTTTGATCGCACACGGTCAATATGAGTCCATTTCCATGGCATATCTCTATGCTCGGATCGTAAAATTCCTAGATGTTTGTCGATATTCGACTTTAATTTCTCAATATCAATCGTACCGTTCATGAGCTGCTTTATGAATTAAAATAATTCCATTTTTTATGCTAGTACACAGAGAAATAGTACAAAGCATGCATTAAGGAAGAATGAGACGAAACGTTTTTTCGATTTTAATTAAAGTATGATACATTTCAAGTCATCGTATTGCACGAATAGTGAATACAGGTATTGTGTAGCTTTTGAAAGAACAATAAAGACGAAGAATGTAGTCACGACTTGCGACTAAATCATTTGAATGTACGAGAGCTGTGACGAGAGCAGCGCAACCAGAGGGATAATAGTTCATTTTCAGCCGTCGCAACAATGGCTATAGAAAAGATTATTAGGGGATAAAAAGGCTTGTAAAAAATTAACAGCGAAACGCGTAGACGCGGCGATTTCAATGAGTTTTGTTATACTGATATTCGTTTCCCTCTTTCCGCGTGTCCTACTACCTTTTGAATAATCCTTTATGCGACAACTTTTCAAACTAGTTACAATACGATTTTAAGCAAAACCTTTTGAAACAAGTGACTACCGTTTCATGTATTATGTATTACATAGCCCGAAAACCAGAATTTTCCGAGCTTCAAAAAGTGCGAATGTAACGGTGAAACTTTGAAGAAAATTTACATGAAAATGTACGTTGAAATGAGATCCGCTATTTGCATGGACGTTAAATTCATACATAACACACTTTTAAACACGTTACTTGCTAATCGAATAAAGCACTGAAAAACTGTTCGCATACATCTTTTAATTATTTATTGCACTCATTAGAAACTTACGCATTTATTTATGCATGCTAGGGATAATTTTTTTTTTCAAAAGATTGACATACCTCCTTTTACAAAAAATATTATATTTATTTCCAAAATGAATAACAAGTATGATTGTTACTGTTGTTACTATCATAACGAGTAAAAACTAATATTTTAAGATACTTCTTTATTTAATGAATTAAATTAATTATTATAAATAATGTTTAATTTACCAGAGGTTATATTAATATCGATTTCATCGTAATTAGCAGAATATCACATATATTATTTTAAATACATAGCTGTTGTATCAAATGACACGTTGAAATTATTGATATGAATTTGAACAAATATTTCAATTCTTTTTCTCTTTCTATCACATTTTCACTTGTTTGTTAAGTTAAACCAACTAGTGCATTAATTAATATATAATCTTGCCATTATTAATTTATAATAGCAATCACGAATCTGATTTTTAAGTATTCGAATTCAATATCGCTGGCAAACATAAATTGAGACATTGTTTGACAATATGTTAGGGAAAAGATTGAAGCACTTTTCTTCATGGCTTTTCCATATCGAATCTTTCATGGTTTATACCGAACTCGTTTGTTAGTAAGAAAATAGGCGATTTAACTCGATCCTCTTCGTTACATCCTTCTGTTTGTCGAAAAGCCATCGGACAACATCGCGGGGGAACACGTTATAGCGATAATCTTGAGACATTACCTGCTTTAAGACGGCAAAGGAACCTGGAAGCACGCGCGCCAAAGAGAAATAGAAGGAAAGTAAGAACGATGGATGGAGGTAAGGCGACGATATATCTGAGTACCGTTAAAACGGTATTACCCCACTTCGAAATTGACGATTAATCATAGGTGTGCACCCGCTGCTCCAGCCAGGAGAGGAAGCTGATTGCCCTCATACCACTCATTCAGACGAGGACAAACTTGCCTGCTCAGGATATTATTGATTTCTCGACAGATTTTTACGAACTGATCCCTGTACAGCTGCCCTTTGAGAATTTAATGAGCGAGTGTTCTATCAGCGTGATGTATGCATGTTATAACGAGCAGGATATTGAGAATTAGTTAGGCTGATGGTATTAAATATCGTCTATGTTTGAGTGATTTAAAGGTTTCGTTAATTTCGATACGATATGTCGATACAAATGTATTTGTTTGATATTTACATATTGGATATATGTATATTATTTTGTAGTATTTTTTTATTATTTTTTTATTAAGAGCATTAAAAGTTATATCTTCGTTTTGATAATTTCTTGAGATATAATGTCTGTTTCATTCATTTGTTAATAAAGAATATTATTATTTCGGAATATTTCGTACTTTCGTATTTCGTAATTGCAGTACTTTCCGATTATCATTTGCTAAATAATCGATGATAACAAAATTAATATCATATTTATTTAATCTTTCATACGGGAGAAAACGTTCGATCAACGGTTATTAATAATTGAAGTAAAAATGAAATTAATTAATATTATTATACATTATGATATACTGTACCAAATTTTTCCGAATAATAACATTTTTATTCGATAATTAAATATTTAAGGAAGTAAATGTATGAAATTTATAAAACAATATAAAAAACACTTTGCTAATTTAATTTTACCATAACCAAGCAATTTGTCATTAACTATGCTATTATAGCTTTACTTGAGTTTCGAAGAAAAAGCAGTAGTTTCGTTAATTTTACAAATCTGGTAATTAGTTGTTTCTTAGGAAATACACAGCTGTTAGGAGAAAATGGATTGATTGCTGTTTCACCCTTAGCAAGCGGCGATTGGATTACTTTGGATATTATTGATTCTCTAACAAATTCCTTCCAGAGGAATCTCCCCAAAGTTTATTTCACGTCAAATTAATTACTGCAATTATTGTACTTTAAACTAAAAGCTACGTACAAATGTTCTGTAGTCTAACTCATTTTTTAATTAATCGCAACTTTTGCAACCTTGTCCTATGTTTGATAAAATTATTTAGCACCTTTACATAATTACTTGATTTACACAAAACAAGTGTAAACAACAAGAGAGAGGACAATGAAACTTTCTATTTTAATCTAATCAATCTGTATGTAATTATTTTTTATATGCAAATATAAAAACTATAAAATAAATTAAAAATTGTTATATACAAAAGTATGCAAAAATTTTCGCTTTAATCACTTATCGGAATAATTGCATAATTGTTTAGTAAATTTGGTATTTTTTATCCTTCCATCAGACTACAATGTGACCTTTAACAAATTAATACAGACTAACAAAAATCAATTGCTGAGATTTCTGCTTGTTTAAGTTTCAATCTTGAAGAACATCTTCATAAGATACTAAGACCACAATGAAATGCGTATTTTTCTATAATTATAAACAATTGTAAAAATAAACCTAATTGGCCTTATAACAATAATATTTACACAGATGTTTTTACACAGACCTTTTGACGTAGACTTTTTGTATAACTTACATAATTTCGAAACGATGGAAAGATCCATCGCTTACGATATAATTAGGCTCACGTCTTTCGTTTATCCCCATAAATGAATCTAATCTGGCACTGGTATGAACTGCAAAAAATTAGTAGAATTTTATAGCACGATAAACACGAAATCGCAGAAATGAACAGCAAGAAGCAGCGGAAAGCGAACGAAAAAAGGATGAAACGTATTATTGATTCGTCGACAAAATCCATGAAAGGGAGGCTCGTGAAAGCGTTTCATTTAAATAATTTCATGCGTGGATACCCTTCTCCCTTCAAAACTGAATGAGGGCAAGCTACAGCTAGCTGTTCATTTGACATTCATTTAGTCCGTGAAGTCGCGCGATGCGACGCGACGGCCATTTAGGACACCAACAAGGATCCCTGTCGAGGGTGAAGCGTAATCGTTGGAAAACGAGCGTCGTATTTTTTCCCCTTTATCTCCTTTTAAGGGAACAGGGACTTAGGGTCAGGAATTAGACACCAAGCATTCTCCAAGACCTCATTTGCACAATAAATAGCTGCTTACGTTGTTTTAGTATACCTACGAGTACATAATGTTGGTCTTATCAAACAAACGCAGAGATTGAAGGATTTGCAAAATCTCTATCCAGAAGTAATCATTTCTCTGGATGAAATTTATCGTATCTTATCTTTTATTAAAAATTAATTATCTGCTGCTACTTTCACTCGCATTATTGTAGTATCGCATTTTATGCAAAATAATCGACGAGTGAGTCATTAGGATAGGATATCATTCATCTTTATGATATCTTATCAAATTCAAAAGTTTCTTCGTGTTTAATTCGCATAATTTTCTATTTAAATTACATATTTAGATGCCCCGATTTAACATTTCTAATCGTCGCATTGCATTAAGATATCCTTTCGAAGAAGATTGTTCATTAAAATATTCTAATTATACGTATCGATAATCGATTGTAACAAAATTAAAGTAAAAGTTGAAACTTTCATTTCTAATTCTAAATTATTTAAAATACGATTTAAAATAATATATATATATAATGTTAATATATATATATTACAGTAGTATGAAACGAATTGCAAAATTGTATATATATACAATAATAATAACAGTCGAACGTACAAATACAAACTGAAGTGCTTTCCATTATTACCTTGTTTTCGAGAAAACCAATTTTGAAGAATCATTAAGTACGCGTGTAATTGACTGATCTGTGCTGCGACCTTTGCCGATGAAATTACGTGAATCAATAACATAGCATCAAAAATATCGAAAATCTTGGTAAAATGAAACGAAGAACTAATTATTGCGTGTAGTTCAATGCTAAAAACACAGCTAATGGTAAACATTCGTGAATCCATCATCATGCGAAAAATGTAATTTTATGTTTAATAGTAAAAACAATAATTCCTCTGTTGAGCGAATCAATAAATCAACGATGAAATAAAAATATTTATAAATGTATGTAATATTTGTTGCTGTTGATGTTCTTAGTAGTGGAACTTAGATAAAGATATTTATTATACATATAATATAGAAACGTCTGAATCTCAAAGGAGCCATGCGTAGGAACAATAGGAAAGTCGTGAAATTCAGTGAGAAACGATGAAAGGATCATTGAAAGATGTCCAAAATCAAGATGTTCTAAATCAAGAATTTCTTGACCAAGAATTAATATTACGTCATTTTAATGCACATTGGCGAAAATTGGACTCTTGTCACAAGCGTAAGAAATTCTTGAGGTGTCCGATCAGCCAGAATTACGTATAGGCGTCAGAATCATTTACATTCTCTTGAGAGATGCCACGGAATTGTTATGATCGTTAAACTCTTTTTCATACCACGGCTATGTTTTACACCTACAATATTACATTTCCAAGATACTTACATGCTTCCTTCGTCTCATGTTTCTTCTTCGAAACAACGCCACTCTGTCTTATTTCTGCTATTTTTATTTCTTGTAGCAATTTACTTTATATCTCGCTGCTATTTGCTATTTCTCGTAGCAAGCGCGCCTGTTCTCCTGCTTCAACGTAGCCATCGCTATAGTTCACATACACGCGCAATCGAATTTCTACTACATTCTACATCAACGCGTAGAAATTATACACAAATTATTTGTCGCATATTTCTACACTTATCGTTAAATCAGCTACCCATCCGCACGGTATTTGTTTTTATGACAATGTATTGTTTATTATTCTCTGTTTCAACACCATTTAGGAGTTGAATTTCAAAAAATACTCAGACGCGTGTTTATTTATTTTTAATAAGCAGTTCGTTTGCCGGATTTCACTTTTTCAAGTTTAGCAACACGTGGGATATGGATATTCCCTAAACAAAAATTTTTTCGCCTGTTTTACCCCTTTAGGGTTTATATTTACAAAAATCTTTTCAATCCTCATAAAAAAACATATTGTTCAAATTTCACTTTTCACGTTTCTAAGTACAGTGATTCAGACTGAGCATTGACGAGTGAAACAATCGACTACTTTTGCATCTGGTTATATGTAGCAGTGCGAATGTTAAACGCTCGAGTACCAACTAGAAACTAGTATCACCACTGTGTGCGATGACAGTAAACCGCGGAACAAACTATGTATTGGCTATTTGCCTGGCGTTGTACGTCATATGTTTACCAAATTTAAACATTTTCTATCATAACACTAGGTGGTTGATGGTTGGGTAACAATGACAGAGTGCTCGTCGTTAGTAACTGACTACTGGGGTATCTAGCATGAGCGGCAGTAAACAATTATCGGACGCACGGCATGGCTATGTAACCTGCACCTGGTTATATATAAAAAAAAAAAAAAAAACGTTATACGTAAAATAGCTGGAAGAATTATTGGAACTTTCACGTCATTTTTCAAGAAAATACTGACGACTAGAACACGATATGATAAAATAAATTTGATCTTGAATTTCGTGCAAAATATATATATATATATATAAATCACACTTTTTTCATTTATTTTTGTACTAAAATCGTCCCATGCATGATTGAACTATCAGTCTAACAGCTATCATTACGAACGACATGACATAGAAGAACTTTGTTTCTCAACACGCGACAGCTGTAAGTGCGAAATCTTGTTACCATTTTCGGTCGTCATCGTTCAGCTCCGATATTTCTGGCATGTGTGAAATCTAACAAATATCATGACCCTCGTACAGTGTCTATTTCAGATAAATACTCAGCCTCCATAATATACATTTAACGAAGTTACAACGATAGAATATCACGCGTGAGCATTGATTTTAGATTTATCTCGATTCTCAATTTGTCTAAAGAAATATCATTTGTAGAAGGCTTCGCACGTTGCAATTTAATTGTTGCGTTCATTGAATGATTATACAAATCTTCAACGATATCCAGCAAACTTCCTCATTCTCTCTGTTATCTGAAAAGTTTCTTATTTATTCGTAATCACCGCAAAATTCCTTAGCTAAAACTCTTTACGAAAGGTATATAAACGAGCAACTTTTTACCTTAAAATTAAAAAAAAAAAAACATTGTTTCAGACTATACGAAACGAGGTACAGAAGAGACTTCCAAAGGTATGGTCCGAGGACGAGATCAGTCAGCTTACGGAACTTTGGGAACAACTGAAGCAAGACGATGGTAATTTTTAATGAACAGTCCGGCCTGTTGAATTTCATAAGTGATGAATATCTCAGAGATACAATATAATTTGGCGGAGAATGCGCGATGTCTGGCTGACCGCGCCTTGAAACAGTTGAAGAATTTTGCGAATGTTCGTTCGGGAATTCATTAGCACCCGTGACGATTCTCGAAATTTAATTAAGCACCGAACATCGGTGACGGCTGGCTGCTGCTTGCAGCAATAATTCGGACTCCGTCGGGACGCCGAAGAATAATATCCTTTTAGACAGAAAGATTTTCAGAAGTCTTGTAAAACTTGCTTCATTCACGTGCGTTTACCCCGCTTCCCATGGTTTTAACGCTCAAAATTATTCTCAGCCCACCGTGCTCCATGAAAATTCCCGAAAATCAACTTCGTTCTTTTCTCTTTGAAACTTTGATAATATCATTTTTACCTCGACTACGTCCCGTGTGAAATTCTGGAATTTCATTTATCAAACTATTAGATTTAAACGTATCACTATAGTCTATCGTTTTTCTCAATAACGGATATAAATTCACTAGAGAAATGATATTATAAGGAAGCGCAAGAAATAATAATAATTTGTAAACTAGATTTATATATATTTACGTCAAATATAATCACTCACGTGTAATAAAGTGCATCATTCGATGTTTTTATCACGTAGATTATGTACTCTTGTATGGACGAAAGCATCAATCCATCAAAGCTAAATAAAGCTGCAGTATTCTCAGTTGTCCTCAAATAATAGTTAGATATTATTTCAAAAACTTTTCTCAACAAATAAAACGTTTCATTCTCAGAACTACACATAATCTGAAACAAAGTAAATTATTTACTATCAAATATTTAGTATTTTACTAGAAATGGTATCTTACTCGGCTCTGGTTACATTACTTTTCAAATATTATCGTACTACAAACAAACATCCAATAATTCTATCAAAAGATTCCATGTAATTTTCCAGATTTGACCTGTTCCCTTGGCTTTCTATCGTATTGAATCAACATTTCATTCCCTCGAATAACGAATTAATACCAATACGATTTATGTTGTGTACATCCAGATCCCGTGGACTTGATCTTCAATGGGCTCACAATAAAGCGGCCGAAGCCAAAGATCAAGGAGAAGCTTTTGGAATTAGGATTGGCCACGGATCGCAAAGAGTTGCGCAAAAAGCGATCCAGAAAAAGCAACCACGGTAAGTGTTCACTTTCTCTTTTTCCGCGTTCACGTTCTATGGCCGGTTACCTCTGCCTCTTTTCCCAGCCTTTTCTCCGGTCTCGAGCGGCTCTGAAGCAGACCTTGTTCCGGCCAATCCTATCCTATTCCATTCGCATCTGTCTTTCTTACCATCCTTAGATGCTGCGACTATTCCCATTCGATCAGTTCTCTCTGCTAACACGATTGCCGGCGACTGCACGCTGTGAACTCGTTTTTGGATGGAGCAAGTGACGCTTGACGGTGAATTAAGGGAAGTGAGCAGCAGCTGAGATAAATATGGCAAGGAAACCAGAGACGAGATCAATTTGTACAAAATCCTCTTGTAGGAGTTTCTTTTCATTGCTTATGATTGGAAACATATCTTTTTTTTTATCGATAACATCAGAAGCAATAAGTTATAGAGATAGAGTATTTCTTCTCGTTTGACCTTTGGAAAGCTGCGATCGTTGAGTTAAATTTCAAGTCGTAATATACAATAGGATACATCACGAAATACTTATAAGTAATGAAATCGTAAGAGATTGAAATGATCGTGTAAAGATATAGGAGGAATTTGGAAATACAAATAATTCACTTTATTTAATACACAAGAGTTATACATATATCTTATTCACTGAAGACCTCGCAAAGCTACTCGCACGCACGCTTGTTGTCAACCGACTCTTCCACATACTTCTAGACGACTGTCAATCGTCTTTTGTCCCAACTAAGGCCTGGACGCCCTCTGACGCTTACACACACATTCACATGTACAGTGTAAATGTATCATCTTCCTAACAGATCGATAGTAGAAATAAATTTGATAACGAGAGAAAGTTTAAGTAGGAAGATTGAGGCGTTTCTACAATTTCCAGAATTCTAGTTGCGCGATAAATACCATTTGTTTCTCTTTTTCTCAATAGATTCATCATTATTTGATGAATTTTTTAATTCTTCATAAAGGAATATTGAAATACTTACGTTTGGCAAAAATTAGTTTAAAAGAGAAATTTTGAACCTAATAAACAGATACAAGACAATTACAATTTTGCATAGATCAATGCTGAAAGGAATACAATATTATTATTGTATAATAATTAGTATTATTGTATCTTCCCATTCTTGTCTTATCTTTTATTTATCTTGCGTCCGCCAAATAGAGGTAACGATATCTCGTTATTACAACATTTATTCTTATCCCATTAAAATAACCCATTCAATGTGTACAATTGTTCAATTTATTTAAGAATTTATTTCCAACAACTGTTTCAAACAAAGATTTCAAACTACTAAAATAAGAATATCTTTCACACTTAGAATAT
The DNA here is from genome assembly GCF_041682495.2 of Bombus fervidus. NCBI lineage: Eukaryota > Metazoa > Arthropoda > Insecta > Hymenoptera > Apidae > Bombus > Bombus fervidus. Next base: position 7,475,715 of record NC_091524.1, read on the forward strand.
CTTTTACATTTTCATGAACGGATCATGATCAATTACATACCAAATGAACACACATTTAACTGGTTCCACGAGGCGTGCAAGAATATGTACGCAGAAGGTACGGTTGAAATAATATTTGCGTTTCTAGTTCGGAGTTCTGCAGAAGCGGCAAAGCGGTTCATAACAGAATCGTTGCAGAATACAAATTCTGTTATTTAATATCGAAAAACGCGAATTCCAGTCGTGGTTTTCCTGCTCCCATGCCAATATCACTCGTCCCTGTTCCCCATTACGCCGCAAGGAATTTCATATTTATCATTGTTATTGTTTTTCTGTTTCCCTTCACGTCCGCTTATTTGTATTCAATGTACTACGATAGATCGCATTCTAGATATATAAGGTTAGGAGATGAAGTATAAAAGCAAACTTTTGTCTCGGCTTACGTGCTATTGAAACAACGTTTCCTCGCCTCTATCTCATCGCCTCTTCCTCAAATAAGATTCCGCAAGCCGGAACACCCGGTATGTTTCCGGATGCAATGGTGGATCTTAATATCGCATGTGCGCCGATCGAAACACTTTAGGAACGCACGTAAAGACAGGAAATATTCTTGATTTGCTGGAAGATCGACACTTCTGAAAAGATGTTGAAGTATCTGTAGAAATTACCTACTTCTAAAGTTGTTTATATTTTTCTGAAAGTTTCTAATGACGAATATTATTGCTTTTAATTTTTTCTTTAATTGATATTAATAAAATTAAATTAATAAAAATCATAGTGTTTCTCATTTTACGTATCTTCTAGTGAATTCTTTTTGTATGTTTCGAAAAAGTACGAAAAAGGTACGTCCGTGTTCTCGCGCTGTTCACGGTCCATGGCTCATAATAATAGGCAAAAATTTTAAGCATTTTTTGTAATAAATCACATGAACAATGTTTCATTGATCGTGAATATTTGACAGATTTTGGAAACCTAGGGACTAGTAGTTAAATTGTAAAAGAAAAATATTGCGTGCAGTACACGGTGATATAATTAATATTAATTAATATTATATTAATGTAATTAATAATCTCTGTCTCTATCTAAGAGTAATATTCTATCGTAAAAAATCTCAAATCAATACATGTACATCCTGTAGCAAATTGATTATATGTTGATTTTCCACCATGCTCGTGCAAACTCCTTTTCTTTGCGATTGTACTTCACGAACGACGCACAACGAAATCGATTCATTTGTTACTTCCACGTTCATTTTGTGTTAATCCGGCAAACGTTTAAATTTCTTCGAATTTCATTAAAGTTAATAAACCTCGCCGAGCTTTGGAAATTTGAACTTCCAAAGTTCGAAAATTACAAAGTTACAGGAATATCATCCGTTTTTGCCACTAATGTAATACAATATTCAAGTTCTAATTTCTTTTTCTAAGATTCTTCGAAAACTGTAAATACAGTAAAAAACTATGGAAATATCAACGAGTACATCTTATTTTGGATAGTTCCTTGAATATTTTAAGAACTCGTTGCAGCGTAATACGCGAATATGTAACGTAGTCGTCTATGGTCTTAACTTGAGCATCGTAATTTCAAGCTTCTTGCACTCCTTCGACTTCATGATGCATTGGTTTACTGTCGAAAGACAGAAAGAATTTTCAAATTTTCAGAATCTTAATTAAGATTCTATTTCTTCCCTACTATTCTAATATATTTCCTAATATTCTCTTTCGGTTCCTATTACTTTTGTGCCCTCTATCGTTTTCCTTAAATTGCTATATTACTTCGAGACAGGATATCGCAAAATAATAAATTTGTATATGAATCAAATAAACGCGATTGCAAAAGCGAATTAACAAACAGCTTGGAGGAATTAAGACGAAATCTTAATTTGTCAAGGAAACAAGTAAACAAAAAGACATTAATCTGGAAATATTGAACAACATATTTCTTGACTAATCACGATTATGATAACAGATTAACGCGCGTAGATTTATATTTTTATGCAACTTGACTTTCGTATCATGAATGTACGTATTTCAAATACATTTCTCGCAAAATGCCTGGAACCAAGAGAAGCCATATCGAAAAACGTTTATATTCATTTCCCGTTACCTTTGTAAAAAGGTAAATCGTCGTGGGAAACGCAGTCTGCCAGTAATTCCGACGAGGATGAAAGTAGCGACGAAGAAGCTGGGAAATCCTCGAGCAATAGGAACGTGGCTCCCAATAAACCAACGAACAAGGGAAAGAAGAAAAATACGAAAAAACAGCCAACGATGGTTTACACGGATGCACAATTATCCGGACTCTTGAAGGATGTCATCGAAAAAAGTGAGTAATACCGTATCACTCCCTCTTTCGTCGATTTTACACAGTATGGTCTCAGTGATTTATGAGAATAAAATTCAGGGTAGATACTAGGAACATTATGCTCTCCTCTTTTACACCGACGAACAACGAATGTGTTTCGAGGGCGCGAAAGGGCAGAATGATCTTCAGTGATCGTTCAAGAGTGAAAAGAAATAGAATGGGAAAAGTAATGATTTGTCAAAGAGACCCCTGTTTGCGGTATAAATGTAGCACGCGAAATACCAGTTTATCCCTATGGATTTTGGCAAAGACATGGTTACAGAACGACCCTGTATTTCTTTTATGTCGAACCAATGTGCTTGTCATCTATCAGAATACCATTGCTTTCAGGCAGTGACACAGGTTTTAATGACACTTGGGGCAAAATTAATCTCTTCAACTTTCGACTATTTACATTTAGAGTTTCTTCAAAGATTCAACAGTATAGAGGAACTGTTTTACTGGAAAGATCTCTTGTAAGAAAAGATTTCCAGACAAGAATTGAAGACAAAGTTACATATTGATTTAGAAAATCTTAATTGAAATATTGCAATCGAGATAACGAGAAATTAATAGATTGAAAGAAATGGATGAGTTATTCATCCGAAAGAGTAATAAACTAATTTTCTGCACAAGTTCATTATTTATTATTATCTAGGAAAAGTTCTAGGATTATATCTAGCATATTTATTCGAATTATCGATAGGAAAACGAATTGTTCTCATAATTTATTTCAAATTCTTTGTATTACTAATATACTCTTTCTTATAGAAAAAAACAGTAATAACAGATATTTTGATAAATCAGATATGAGCGACGCTCTAGAATGGATCAAGGAATCCCTACTAGATGTCCTGGACGATCGAGACGAGGAAAGCTGCGAAGGTATCCCCTTAGTCCCGCTGACAGATTATTCGTCTGCTGCGATGGATTCACCGAGCTTCCAGAAGCTTATTCGAGCTATGGGATTCACACCTCCTGCTGATGAACAAGAATCTTATTGGCGCATACCGTCAAATATGCCTAGATCGATGATTCAGAAGCGCTGTAATCTTATCGAGTCTTCGTTGGCAGGAAACTTCATTGCCGAAGGTATTATGTCTTTTCTCTTTTGTATACATAACTGTTTATAGAAAATAAGAACAATTTTGATTTGTATAATGCTGTAGAATTAAACATTTTGTTCTTCAAGCGAAGAAAATGGACGTGTTATTGTAGGAAGGAAGAAATTGTTTAATGTGACTAATAGAAATTTTTAGTAACAATTATATAAAAATGGAAGTTATAAAAATATGATACTGCAATAAGTATTGTATGAAATAATAAATTCATTCAGTCATTAATACGATTTTCAATATCTGCAAATATTTTGAAATTGAAATTTAAACGACAGATTGTGTGTACATATGTAGGTAATCTCTTCGTTTTCTAAATTTTCCAAGCAATGAAACAATATTTTCAATTACTTTTATCAATTTTCATTCGGTACGATTAAAATTCTTGATTAAAATTAAAACTCTCATAAAATTAATTAATATTATTAAATCTAGTAATGATTATATACTTTTACGATAAATTTGAATACGCGTGTAATAGATTACTATGCATTACATTTGTATAATATCTCCTTTTGTATTTTATAATCAGAAGCAACAACGGCGAAGGTGGAATCTGATAACGATAGAAACAGTGAAAGCGATGATGAAGACGTTTTAGAAAATGTTAAAAAATATTTCACCTCTAAAGGTACGTAATTTTCATAAATTTGCTTACAATGTTTATAATATTAATACTTTATCATACGGTACATAAAAATATATTTATTAAAATAATATTTACATACGGGATTTTTGTTTATTATTATGTAATTCTAAAATATTTTACGCTTAACTGAATTATAACGTGCTTAATATGATTCTAACTGTTTTTATTATCTCTTACATCTTAATCTAATTTTTATTATAATTTATATAATTTAATAATGGGATATATACTCATAACGTAATAATGGAGTACCTATTGTCTCTCGAAAATTTTTCTAAACATATATCAATCTTTTAAAGATATCTGTAAAATTAAGTAACGTTAACTATCAGCCGTTAAATACTTTGGTGTATATTTTTAGCTGAGCCACAGCCATCGACTTCCCGCGATTTTGATGTGGAAACTAACGTTCAGTCTACGTCGAAATCATTGAAAAAGACCGCAGTTCTCTCATCGCCGACTGAATGTGAGGATGTAGAAATGGAAGAAGCAAAAGCAAAGGACTCACAACCAGTCGGTACGTATTTCTACATTCCAACGAGACAACTATGTTGAGGGGACCTTCCTCTGCCCTCTGTTGAGGAAACTAGTCAAACATTTTGAACTTCAGAGATTTACCAGCAAATCTATTCGGCAATTGATCAACATCTCAATCAAATCAAATCTAATATTCTCTATTAATTGTAGAAAAATCGAAATCTGGAAAAAGAAAATTTGATGGACGTATTATTGCATTCGATGATTCGTCTGACTCTGAATTGGAAATAAAGACCAATGCTGATAATGCTGAAGTGGCTGAAGGTAGAAAGAAAACTAACAGCTGTATAAAATGAAGAATATAGGAAATGTTATATTCTATTTTATAATTATTCATTATTTGTAAATTTATAGTAGATGACGGGAAAAGAGCTCGATCCGATGACGAGAAAAATGATACCGTGAAAAAACGTCGTCTGCTGGATAGCGACGAGGAAGAGGAGCCACTAACGTCTCAAGCTACCAAGCAGAAAAGCATTAAAACGATAATTAGTGACGACGAGGAAGAACCAGCGCAAAACCAACGTAATCAACACAGGTCAACTCATAGAATAATTAGCGATGATGAAGATTAATGGAAGAGAAGACTCTCGTACCTTTCAACATTTCTATTTCACTCTTTGCTATGTGTTTTTATAATTTGTGAAAATAAAGACGACCTACCCTCCCACCATAACATTGCACATATTTTTATTCCCAGCATTAAAAGGAATTTAATAAAGTAATTTAACAAAAAATTAAAATTTTCAAAAAATTGAAATTCAAAGTCACAGCTTTGTAGCCATTCAAAGCTGAGTAGCGCTGGAGAAATGATACAAACGGTGAAAATGATCTTACCGACATATGCGAGGGTAAAACAGTTTAAGGTAGCTATTTCCAAGATTCTGGCGTTCATGACCTAACAAAGTATGCCGCTGCAGTCTCCTTCGTCACCTAATATGCCCTCACAGGTAATTGGACGCACCCGGGGTACACTTCAGGGTGCCAAGAAAAACAGTTCCCGAAAGGCGTCCACATTTCGCCAAGTAACTACTAAGCGTACATGAAGGTATAAGAGTCGCAACATGTACTGCGCATCGTTCCCGCGCATCTACCACTGCGCCATCTAGGTTACCGCATAACCTCTTTTCTCACGTGCAACCCGGTTCCTTGGTTGGCCAATGTGGATGACTTTACGTCTTTTGATGGGCAGGTGAGGAGTCTTGGCGAGTGTCAACGATACCTAAGTAAGTACGCATATATCGAAATATAATCACGGCCGAAGACTAGCCCTTTACGTTTTTCCACACGCCTTCAACGACGCAACCGCGGCTACGTTCCTACAACGACGCGTAATGTGCCCGTAAGGACTTCGCGAGCCGCGGATTGATTATCAGGCGCTCATGTTACGATAAGAACTATGAATAACATTGCATGGTTACATATATATATATATTGCTATCTAACCTCTGTTTCATATATGTAGATATAGATATGCAAATGTACATATTTAAAACGATAATGGTAGAATCAAGTGAAATACATAGTGTTATGTATCGAATCTCGATTACGAGCATTTTGAACTGATTGTTCTAGCATTTTATTATCTTAATACTTTTAGTCTTCTAACATTTGTATTTTAATGAACTTTTCATATTTTTGAGATATTATATCAATTGAGCTATTATATATTTTATTAAAATAGAAAATATCGTATTTATACCTGTTATGCTTAAGAAATTATGGCACACACACGCGTGTGTGTTATTGTATAATATTTTGTATGTACAGTAGATAATAATTAGAAGAAAATGGTTTGATTTATATATTTAATTAACATAAGTTCTCTTTACGGGTATTTCTCTCTATATATGAGATGTAAAATAAAACATGTTAATTATTATATCAGTTTCCGAAACTTACATATGGAATGACAAATCGTTCTTTACGTTTCCATAATACATCGAACGTTAACAGAAAAGTGATTAATCATTAGAAAACTAATAGAAAAAATGATTGGACAAGGTTCAATGGAATAGTTTTTAATTTACAATTTAACTTACATTTACTATTACGAAAAGCAACTTTGCTTAGAAACACGCCAAATTAAAAAAATCATATGCGGTGAAAATGTACGCTTGCTCGATTCAATAATAAATATATTGTTATTATACAATATTATTATATATTGTATATTATTGGTATAATATATTTATTTTATTTTATTTCTCAAATTCGCATATGCAAACATACATGTTATACATAGTATATTATTACTGTATTCAAAGCTTTATAATTAAACTATTATTCAATGAAACAAAATGTACGACACAAATTATACAAAAGCGAAAATTAATTCAGTGATACGGAGATTAATTTATTATTCTTACTGTTATGTTATCTATTATTATTTAAATAGAGTAATTTCCAAGTATAAATATCATGTAGCACATTCGTAGAACGTAATTACTTACATATAAATATTAACAATTGACTACAACAAACGTAAGAAAATACTCCGGTATCCTCCGATATGAACTGGTAATGCAATTTTCTAAGAGTAATTAATACATAAGAAAGAGAATTTTGAAAAATCTTTTTACAACTTACATACCATATAGCATTGAAATTATACAAATTTAATGAAATACTGACAAAATCGATACCTATGCGTCAGGAGTCTCGTACAATATTCAGATTACGCCTTATATAAAGAATACAATTTGAATTTAAATTATTTGCTTGCTTCAAAAGTTCTTACGGGTATAGGGTATCAGAAGTATTATTGACGATTGCGTCAATAGAGATTCCGCAAGGCCACGTGCATTCTAATCACAACTTCCAACTACCAGGTTTGCATGAAGTACGTAGATGTCTGTTTATAGCGTGGTCGATCGACGTGCCAGAAACACGTGGCTATCGTACCAGGTGCTCAGGAAAATAAGAGAGCAAGGCATAACCTATCTGGATCGCGTACTCTCCTAGTAGATGCGCGGGCTCCTTATACGGTTGTAGGCGGATAGCATCCTCTCTTTCTCCCCTCCATACTTTCTGGTCCGCTTCTAACAATCTTGATAATTATTATATCGCATTTAGTATGTACGAGTGAGTGAATTAATGATCGAGTGGATAATCTACTGCAGTCGAACATGAGGAATGAAACGTTTTGATGATTTTTTAAATGTAATAGAAGTAGCCAAGATAGGTGAAACAATGGAAAATTACGGAACATTCAAACGTAAAATAACTTCTAGTTATCGTAAGTAGCGTATATATGATAAACCGAGGATAATATTCTTAATATTTATCAACAACCAGAAATGTTGTCCTACATGCTAATTGTTGTTACATGCTAATTTTATTATCCTATTTGTTTAAATCATTATATGAGACGATCAATTTGTAGAATAGTTTCCTTCGACTATTCATTCGTTTCAATTCATTTGTAATACAAGTAGATCGCAACACATCTATGTATAATTGAACGAAACTTAAAAATCTGATATTATACATAATATCAAATTTGTCGAGAAATGGATATTAAACAATGATTTAACGGATGATAAAATGCGTAAAATGTAATAGTGCCCATAATTCAAATACTCATTCAAATGAAATTTTTTCAAGATTATATAAAATACATTTTTTAGAACAAACTGCAGAATAAATTACAAATGTGTATATATATAAATATATATATACAAGTGTTATAGTAGTAATTTTGATGAGCCATATGTAAATATTCAATTTAATTTATTTTAATTTAATCTTTTAATAATTTATGTCATAATTTTTATTCAATTTAAATCGTATTTATTTAACGATAGAAAATAATACAATTCATCTTACGAGCATTTTGTCTCGTTACTCGTTGTAAACAAATGTATTTTTTCATTATGATTGTTTTTAACGAATAGTTTATCCAACCTGTTACATAAAAATGGCGCCTTCACAGTAATTGGTGGTACGTCACGTCGTTGCCGCGTGTAATTCGTGCTTCCATGCGCGCCAACTGCGCGTGTCATCTACAAGTAGTCGTCTTTGTACTAGGATAGCATGACTTCGAGTAGGTTGCTACTTCTTCTCTGACTAATAAGAAGTGTATACATTCATACTTACTGATATAGAAAACAGATGAGAAGTTGATTAGCGTAACGACACATGGTCGAAGGGGGCACTTATCTCTGTCGATCACTGTGATATTTATTTATACAATAATTATCATATTGTCTTATTTGTATACATGTGTTGTAAATTGTTTTCTTTTACAGTATGTGAATGGCGAAAGCGTAGCGTAAAAACATTTGTTCGTTGTATTACGCTCTTATAGAATGACTTATATGAAGTAGGATTGACGATGATAAAACAAATGTGGAAAATAGGAGACTGTATAGTGCGTAGATATAACGACACTGACAGTCTTGGATATAAATTATATTTATCTTCCGTTATTTATGGATATTAAAGGAATCAATGTTTGGAATTTTGTGAATAATATTCGTTGTAACGCTGTGAATCTTACCTTCTAGATTTTAGTTCCTTCTTTCCAAAAACTCCATCATTTAAACACCCAGAACTTACTTTCACCTGAACTTAGCTTCATAGTTGAAGATATACAATCCAAACGTACAACATTTTTGTGAATCACGAACAAATTATATATCTAAACAGGGAAGTTTTAAATGGTTTTTACAGAATACGATACACTGAATATTCCAGTTCGTTTAAAAATTGATGTTAGTCTAACACTTACTTTCAGTTATAATAAAAAATAATCCTCTAAATAGTCCAAATGAATATCATCCATTTCGTATCGTTAAGGGACTGTCTCCTGAATATTAATTTAAAATACCAAATGAAAAACCCGAAGAACACGATGTTTTGCGTTATTTCATCGCGTTCGAACTCCACTGCGAATCCTATTATTATTATTTTATACGTTGCCCCTTTTCTTTGGCAGCATATATCTGTATGTACTTCTTGCATGATTGCTCACGCACCCTCGTATCAGCCTGTCTTCATGTTTATCACAAGTTCACGCATACCTACGAGTCCAGATATCACAGCGAAGCATACACGAAGCATCGTAAACGCGGCAACTGAATTCATGCAGGTGCTTCAGTACTGGCTTGGCCCGCGTTTTTGGAGGTATCGAACGTTCCTCCTGGTCCCTCCTCCTTTGCCACTCACCTCCTCCCATCCTCATTCGATGGTCCCGAACAACTCTACTATGGTGATAGTATCCTACCTCTCGCGTTGTCCAGCGCGTTGCCGAAATTTTCAGATGATTGATGGCTATTGATGTCCGGGCCAACCCTCGATCCACTTTGCTCCGCAGATTTCGCAATGTGAAAATATTTCAGCTAACTAAGTGTTTCCTTGTGTGTGCCGATGTCTATGTGTGCGTGCTGTGTACGAGAGCAGAGACGACTCTAACGTTTCTGGATCTTCGGGCTAACTTTGGATATTTTGTTTCGATTTTTCTTCTTCTTTTTTCAACCTTCGTTTTCTCAATAATGTTAAATCATTATTATTTATTTCCTTGTCGATTTTTGTTGTTTATTTAGATATAAGCGTGTGATATTATGTTGAGCTTGTTTTATATATTCTTATTTGAAAGCATGTCGTGAATGCGTAACTAGTCATAAGTTTTACATTACAATTTTTATCGTTTTACTTCGTATTTATATTGTACGATTATAAGGAACTTCTTTATTATAATTTATATATTTTATATAAAAGGTTGTAAAGTTATATTATAAAGATGCTTTTGTAAATATGTCGCTTCCTCTATGATATAGTGGTAACTCTAAAATATCGTGATGTTATAAGAAAAGTAACAATTGGACCGACTTAATTGTTTTTCTTAATCACGGCGAGATAAAGACGTACATATTATTTAAATAGTTTTTAAAGGCGAGTATGTATAGATATTGTAACAAAAATTATCTTCTTAAAATCTTTTAGATACATTACATAATTAATATAGTTGAAAAATAATCTTCGAATACAGCCAAGACGTATTATTATACGCTATTATGTATAGTATAATATCTATCATAAATGCCTATTATATCTAACTATTTACAATTGAATAACCAAAGCAATATTATGTCCAGGAAATGTTTATATAATTGAATCGCGTCCTTTAAGGATATACGAGCTTGATTTTCCACATGTTTATATGAACAGTGAACATGTCATTTTATGAATGATTTATTAATATATTAGTAAATTATGTTGTATGTTTAATAAAATGCAAATTTCTTGCGTGATATTTATAACATGAAATACCATTAGGAATGAGATCGATTTCAATATGTACTCATTTCATGGAATACGTTTACTATTTATAAAAAGTAACATGTATTTTATTTTTTATACTTTTACACAATCCTTGCACTATATCGGTTGATTTCAAATTTCAGGTATCAGAGAAAAAAGTTATTCATTCGCTTTAAGACAATTTGAAATACTCAGAAAAACTTACACTTTTATAAAAGCAATAATTCTGTTGAAAGATAATTCCGTCAGCTTTCTTTCAATATCACGTTGAGTAGGGATCTACGTTTATTTAATAATTAAATATTTTGCTTTAACTAATACCTGATCCTTTGTCGTAAGATATAGCTATAGCATTACTTCGGTAGAAAAAATATTTCATTTTTTTTGTCTCTCTTAAAGTGCTTGTACTATTAACAATCAATACAATATTTAAACTGACAAATTGCTTTTTTACATTTTCTCGAAGCACTAAATCTGAAGCATTGAAGGATTTAAATAAATGAAGCAACAACCAACGAAAACGGGATTGCAAAGCTAGTTAACTCGATTTCCTGGTCCTTTCAGGGTGCAAGAGGTAGAACCTGATTTGCACCGCAGACCATTGCGCACAGTGCAACATTTTCATCGAACTGCAGCTAGCGAAGGGAAAGGGTAAGGGAAAGGGGTGGTCGAGAGGAGAGGGTAGGACCGAGCGTCGATGAAAAGGTCAAAGGTTCCAGGTGTGTTTGCGTTTCGTGCACTGGTGTTACAGGTGCAGCCTCTTCCGCGGCTCTGTTCGCCGTTGCATCAGCAACATGTGTGTTCTTTATTAACAACAATTAACATTTATCCATTGTTTAAAAGCCGGTACTTTGCGTATCGTTTGGTATTTCGATTCGGCTTCAGCTCAGGGATATTCAACGAGTTGGTTGCGTTAGAAGACCGGTGGACCTCTGAAAGTCGTAGGCCTAAATCGTTCATTATTTATTGTTGCAAAATTTACAGCAAAATGTAAGTTGCAAAATAAACTGCAAAACTCAGGTTGTAACGCTCTGTAGATTCCGTTACATGTACGCTTCTCGCCTTGCATTCTATAGTATTTAAACATTAAATAAACAATTTTATATTTATTTTACTTTTATCCATACGTATACGTTGCATAATTGATCGAAGTTATCAAGAAATTAAATTATTGTGTATAATTAAATTGTATTTATATTTTTATATAAATAATATTGCAAATACCTTTAATATTTAAATTTATTACTCGTTCACGTTGCAGATTGTAAATTTCATTACGAACGTGATAATAAAAAGAATTCTGCTGTTAGGTGATCGGGAGTAGTAGATAATACAATATTATTGATAATTCAGGTAATAATATTTTATTTGTTGCATTTAATTTATTACGAACGTATTGTGTTATATTTTCACAATTCCGCAATGTTTAATGTGTTAAACGAGCTATAAATATGATTTAAACTCATTAACCTCCTACTTGCTGCTGATCGTGTATGGCTTATAGATTCGTTTAATCTAATTTTTATAACAAAATTTCTTACAATTTATTGTTATCTATGTTTACCTTCGTATTCGCTAAAACGATTTTAACACAAGCTGGTGGCCGCTAATGTTACTCGATAATAGGAGAGTATCGAGAAAATCTAGTATGAACATATAAAATTTACATAATTAACAGCATAAAATCGTGTAGTTTGCTTAACATTTAATTCGAATTTTTATAACATATTTATAGATGCTATAGATTTGTTATATTCGCATATATAAAATAAATAAATAAATAAACAATAACTCGGGGTAAATAACTGAACTTCCATTATTTCTTCAATATTATTAATATATAATTATCACTTAATTAAATATATTCTACCATAATTAGTTTTTAATTGCCCAAATTAGTGTTCCGATGAAAATTCATATTTTGATGTAGTTAATGAAACGATTATTTAAATTATGTTCAAAAACGAACTATTTTGTTAATTTGTAAATAGAAGTTAAGATATCTTCAAATATGTAATTACAGCAATCTCAAATATATTATTATGTATAAATCTTTCATTACAAATATCTACAAGCGTGTTCTTATTATATAAGCGGTAAAATATTCATTAGAAATATTACACGCATTAAATAAATAAATAAATGTAAATAATAACATATTTAATAATTTAAAATGAAACTTTTCAACGACCACACCAATCAGAGTTTATTTAATTAATAGAATAATTGTTCGATAAAATTTGTCGTATGTTTTTTGTACAGCGGCGATTGCAGCTTGATCGACCAACGCGTTGTTTCTACTTTCCCAATCCTAAAATTTACCAGTCTCCGGTTATGTTTGATGCACCATTATATTCTTGATTACGGTAGGTTAGTTGCATCTATGACATCACGTTCTTACTAAAAATACGTCACAAAAGTTCTAATACGTCAGCCTTCGCTACTACGTCAGTTCGGAGAAGTACTTTGTCTCGTATGTTAGCGATGTCGTCACTCACAGGCTACACCATCACGGTCGATCACGTAGATCTTTCTTCAGCAGCTGCTGAAACACTCGTTGATCTATAAAAAGTATATTACCAAGCTTATTTTGAAAAATATGTTATTTAAGTTATTTTATTTAATTTAACGGAAAACATGAAAGGTAGGTTCGCAGGTAGTCAGTTATAATATATGTGTACCATTATAATTACAGTACAATTATAATTTTATTATACATATTAAGTATATGCAGTGTATGTTACATATGCACAAATTTGAAGATAAGTTCGGTTATAATTAATTCTATCGAAGATAAAAATATTCTTACGTCGACATGTTTGTATTTAACCGATAATGATAAACTCTTTATCCGGCGAATAATGATAAGCTGCTCGTATCAGCACAGGCGAGAGATATCAAGTGCATCGAACGCAGATAAGGACTGGTCGGCAAAACATATCAGAGCTGGTAAAGTCGGAACCAAGGATATTTTTGTAACAGAATAACAGGAACGGTAGAAGTTCGTTTCTGTACAGCTGTTGTCACAAATATAATTATCAGTGATATTTCATTTATGGAATGTTATATAAATTGACAACGAGGCGTAAGATCTTTTTTTATAATTGTAATAACGTAAGAAGGCGACGAGAAGTATTGCGATGAAGAAATAGCATAGAAACGTTGAATTTAGTATTATGTATTAGACGGAACACATTATGTATATTAATGATGATAATGAAAATAATCTTCAAGGTCGAAAGGTAGGATAATGAAGTTATCTATCTATAAGTTCCAACTTACCTTTTTCGCAATCTACAAAATAAGTCATTTTTCATAAAGTTGGATTTTTCCGAAGGATCTCGTATGTTAAATTGAACATACGAATGAAATAACACATAGGACTATATATATGTATATGTATTTACAAGATAATTATAAACATCGTAATATTGGAATAATAGTTATAATCTAAAATTGGTCATCGAAACAGTATATCTTTTTTCTTCGGACGACGATAACGTTAACAAAATTGTTCTTTAAAGTAGTATTCATTTTGAAAAAACCAGTTATAAAGAAGTAATTTCTTTGAAAAAACAGGAATCTGATAGAGTAATGCGAGTAATGTAGTGTTGTTTTGTACAGTTTTTAGTAAATTTTAAGAATTTGTACAGCTTTCTTTAAAATTAATTCAATAGATAAATGAGAATGAACAATAAATCGTACGAGTACTATAAGTGGTTTTATGACCATAATTAGTCACTATGTAATCCATTCAATATAATCAATCAGCTCGTCGTGTAATCAATTAGAATTAACGAGATTGGTTGTAACAATTGCCTAGCTTCATAAATTACCTTCATGAGTTATAAAAACTCAGCTTTCGCATAAAGCAACTTAGTTTGTACTAGATAGAAGCACGTGCTATTGATTTTATAGAATGCTATTAATATTCATTAAACAATAAAAGAATAAGAATATGTATAATGGTTTCTGACATATTTAACGTAATAATATAGGGTATCTTACAAAATTGAGACTAGCGACATACTTAAAACAGACGCAAAAATCTATTATAAGACAGAATTATGTAAATGTTACTATTGATATTTAAACATTCTGAGAAGCATAGACATACCTTTTCTTAAAATTCCATCTTATGCTTTGATAGGCATTAGTGAGACAATTTTGCCATTTTACCACTTTCTATAAAATGATATTAAGGTATTTATGCTTTAAAATTATTAATTTGAAAAGTGTTATAATGTAAAATTTAAAAATAAAATAAACTATATTATTATAATTTAGAGACCTATTATATTATATAAACGTTGTGAACACTATACAATATATTTTAGAATGTTTAGCGAATAGTTCTGTTTGCTTCTTTATGTTAGATTTTATAGATTTCTTTTAGATAAAATTACTTATATTATTAAATATTTTTATTTCATAATGAATATTGATAAAATTTGTACATATACATACGTAAAATGTATTAAACTCTATCAGATTCCTTTCAATGTTATTTTCATAGTAAATACTATGTATAGATACTTATCACTCTCGATCGAAATTGAACGCTTTTTCAAATTTTATGATTAAATGCATTTTCTAATTTCATATTCGTTTCATGTTATTCTCTATCAAAGTGTAAATTCTAAAACGTGACAATTTTTCAAATCTACTTTATGTTATAATTAACCCTGCATTTTTTGTGCGTAATTTAGTCATTTTTAGTTTAATTTGTGTCTTTTTCCTTTTTCTTTTAGAATTCATAACATTTAAGAGCTTGATAGTAATAGATTTAAATCTGTCCTCATCTTATCCTGTACACTTGTTAAACTGTAACAACTCATTAATTGTATAAAGTTAATTGTCGCGTAAAATATTCAAAAATGTTTAACAATGTATCCGTCCTGAATAAATATCTTAAAAATCGTTAAACGACAGAGTAGGATAGTTTTCTACAAAGACAAAAGACTCTCAAATTATTACTAATTTAAGACGGAGGTGTAGTACTGTCAGAACGAAGTTGAGAAGGGGCAGCTTCGCTGTAAGCGATATCAAATACACTTTTCTTTTCTAATAATTGTTGGTGTCGCAACCTGTTACCACCCTGTAACGATATTGCTATTCCAGAATCGAAATCTTCACCGGTACACCCTTGTTCCATCGTAGGTGGAATATCAAAACGTTCTGGTGACAATTGCGGCGAGGGATGAGGAGCAGGTGGAGGATGAAGGTAAAATGGCGCAGATATCTTTTCGTATTTGTATTCAGAATGTTGTAGCAAATGATATTTAGGATCTTCCGATGTCGAGGGTGGCGTTGCCGCGAATATTTGAACCGGTGGATCTTCGTTTTTTCCTCCTTCGGCTCTCCTTAATTTTCTTCCTTGACGAACGATAGCTTTCAATTGTTCAGACTCGACGTTTACCAAAGGTTTCACTTTGCGTCTCGTTCGTGGAGTTGTGTCAGCAGTTTTATGGCTCGATAACTTTTTACCTTCCTTCTCAGTTTTTTGATTTTTCATACTCCTTCGTAACCATCGAGGAAGTTGCTCCTCGTCGTCCGTAGCCATTAATTCGGCTCGTTTCTTTTCCATTTCTTCTCGATTCTTTTTGTACCAGGCCATGTATTTCGGTCGTGTCTTACTCGTATCGATTTCTCCTGTTTTCGGCGGAGTTGGATATTTCTCGCTGCTACTGGATGATTTCTTGTCCTTTTCGGCTTTCAATTTCGACAGAGATTGCTTTCGCCGTGACTCCTCATCTCGTTTCCTTGATTGTTTCGTTTGATCGCTATCTTTTTGCTTCAGTTGTTCTTCCGGGAGCTTTCTACGTGTCCGATACCCACCGTGACTCGTTACATCGTGAAAATGAGTTGCCTTTTCCTCCGACGATTCCTCGGAAGAACTTTTTTTCTTCCTTCTTGGAATTACTCTTTTCTTTTCCAGCTCTTTCATTCTTCTATCGGTAACTTTAAAGGTCTCGGTTTTTGCAAGTTTAGAAATTAATGACGGTTCATCTGGTTTATCAACCTTTTTATCGTCGTCTTTCATTTCGTGTTCTAGTTCTGTATCTTTTACACGTTGTGTACTAGCCGACGATTCTTTCTCACGAACCTTATCTTGTCTATCAGGCTTTCTATCGTAGCCTCTCGTTCCAGAATCTATTTTCGTATCCTTTACTTGTTTCGTACTAGTCGAACATTCTTTGTCACGAGCTTTATCTTGTCTGTCAGCCTTCGTATCAAACTCCTTCGTTCCAGATTCTAATTTTGTACTAATCGAGGATTCTTTATCCTGTTCTAAACTGCGTCCAGATTCTGCTTGCTCGTCTTTCTTCATATCTTCTCTGTCAGTCGCTGTGATTATTTTCTTTGGACTAAAATGCGGTTGTATATCCATAGTCCTTTCCCTTGATACAGTTTCTTTATCTTCTTCTGCTTCGCTTGTATCTTCAAACTCCACGAACATTTTGTCTTCTTTCGAAGATTCTACGTCCTCATCTACTATCTCTTCGATCGATATCGTCACTCGTTCTTCATCTTCCATGTCCTGTAGTTCAGTTGCCTCCTCCTTTTGACTAATTTCTTTCTCAGAAAGTTGTGGAGCGCGATGTCGTGGTGTCTGATACGGTCTGGTAGTTAACGTTGTCTTCCTGGAAATATCACTCGATGAATCACTATCTTCAGAATCAACCACCGTATCTATTATGCTTGTAAAAAGTGGAAGGCTTACGTCTATAAATTTTCCCTCAACAGGTATTTCCTGCCTCTCTTCTTGTCCTATATCTTCCTCTAGAGGCAAAGTTTTATCCATTTTCGGCTTCGTTAGATCTTGCTTATCTGATTCGCCATTGGGGACAATCGTAGGTACATTAAATCCCATATTTGACTGTTCCTCCGGAAATGCCTCCCTCTGAATGTCGGCTTCCTCCGCGGTAAAAGTTTGTTCCTCAACAAATTGTTCTACTTCCTGTAATTCAGTTTGCTCGCTCTCTGACTTCAACTGCTCTTCGGATTCGGATATTTTCCCGGAATCTGTTGAAGCTTTCCGTATAGTGGAATCAAACGCAAACTTTTCTTTCTCTGTCGTCTCGTACATCTGCGGGGAAGTTTCAACCAATTCGATTTCCTGAAAACTACTGCTCACTTTACCTGATGGTTCGTGCAACTGCTCCACCTTCTCGGTAGTTCGTGCTAGTTTGCTATCTGCTGTTTCATTATCCGAAAGTTTCTCGGCTTCCTTGCTCACTTCGTGCGTTTTTTCAAATAACTTCTCGGCGGTGTCTTGACTTTCTTTCGCCGGTGATGCTGGCTCGTCCTTTAAAGGTTTACCAATTTCTGATTTTTCGACAGGTTCTTCTGCCACTTTTGTCGCTTCATCTCTCGTGGAGTCATCGATTTTTATCTTTTCGTCGGATTCTTCTTCCTTTGCTTTTTCAAGAACATTAATTTGCTCAACCTTTTTTGCCGCATCCTTTGAAGTTGATATTATTTTGTCATCATCCGAGAGATCAATAATTTTATCTTTCCCCGCGTCTTCTTTCGTTTGTTTATCGTCTACTGGTGGTTCCACAAGTGCCCCGGACTCGCCATCTATTCGAGGAGTCGGAGATTTATTAATATTCGAAATTTGGACTCCATTCTTTTCTTTCTCTTCTCTGTTGTCGAAAGATAACGAAGCTACTTCTTTCTCCATAATTCTATCGTTTGTAGATGATTGTTCGATAGTTGCAATTTCTTTTTCAGTACTCGGAATTATCGATCCTTTGCCATTCGTTAATGTATCGAAGACACCATCTGTTTTATCAATGTGATCATCAACAGCTGATGTCTCCATTGGACTTTCTTTTTTCATATCACTATCGATCGAAGTAGGCATTTCCGTTGAATCCTTTGTTGTTTCACTATCTTCTTTCTCAGTGGTTGATTTTTTTGACGAGTCATCTTTTTCTTCAGTGGTGTCATCAGGTATTTTCATGGGAATAACTTCTTTATCGATCTGATAATCTTGAATCGTTGATGTATCATCCTCTTTTTCAATTGTAATTTGCTGTTTAATTTCTGAAGTTTCTGGAACAATTCCCTCGACAGGAATTTGACTGTCATCAATTTCTTCTGTTTCTGTACTCTCTTTCTCAGTAGTTTTGGAATCATCTATTTTTTGCATTCCTTTATTAATTTCTTTTTCTTCGATCGGATGGTCATCAATTTTTGCAATCTCTGTAGTTATTTTTTCTTCTTTATCGTGATATTTTTCCTTTTCTTTATCGTCGATAATACTTACTTGCTCTTTGGTTTCTTCGCTTTTTACAATTTCTTTTTCTTCTTCAATACGTGTTTCCTTCTTCGTGTCAATAGGAACATCTCTCTCACTAATTTTGTGATCGTCGCTAGCAACTGTTTTTTTCGTAACTTCTTTTTTTGTGGAAGTTTCCTTTTTCGTGGGGGAACTACTTTTTCTCTTTTCATTATCATTATCAGACGTAATATCTACGGCTTCTTCTTTTCCATTTAGAACAATCTCTTTGTCTATTTGCTGATCATCCGATTTAAGATCTGTAATACCTGCTTGCTCACCAGGCACCTTTTCTTTATCTAAAAAAACAGCTTCTTTTTTACTAACTTTGTCCTTATCGATTTCCATTGAAATTTTCTTCTCCTCATCGGAGATTGTTTTCTCTTTACCAATGAAATCAACGATAGTTTCTGTTAAAATTCCGAGATCGCCAACACTTGTGTGATCCTCACTTGTCTTTTGAACCATTTTATGATATGTAGCTTCTGGTTCAGTAATTTTTAAGTCCTCGGTTGGTTTTTCAACAGTTTTATAATGTTTAGTTTCTTCTTTAACAGTGTCTTGTTTCTCAATTGTTTCTATAATTTTCTGATCTGCAATTGGTTCTCCAGCAATGTCAACATCGTCCTTTGTTTCTTTACCAATTTTCTGATCTGCAGTTGGTTTTCCAGCAATATCATCATCGTCCTTTGTTTCTTTACCAATTTTCTGATCTGCAGTTGGTTTTCCAGCAATGTCATCATCGTCCTTTGTTTCTTTACCAATTTTCTGATCTGCAATTGGTTTTCCAGCAATGTCATCATCGTCCTTTGTTTCTTTATCAATTTTCTGATCTGCAGTTGGTTTTCCAGCAATATCATCATCGTCCTTTGGTTCTTTGCCAATTTTCTGACCTGCAGTTAGTTTTCCAGCAATGTCATCATCGTCCTTTGTTTCTTTACCAATTTTCTGATCTGCAGTTGGTTTTCCAGCAATGTTATCATCCTCCATTGTTTCTTTATCAATTTTCTGATCTGCAGTTGGTTTTCCAGCAATGTTATCATCCTCCATTGTTTCTTTATCAATTTTCTGATCTGCAGTTGGTTTTCCAGCAATGTCATCATCGTCCTTTGTTTCTTTGCCAATTTTCTGACCTGCAGTTAGTTTTCCAGCAATGTCATCATCGTCCTTTGTTTCTTTACCAATTTTCTGATCTGCAGTTGGTTTTCCAGCAATGTTATCATCCTCCATTGTTTCTTTATCAATTTTCTGATCTGCAGTTGGTTTTCCAGCAATATCATCATCGTCCTTTGTTTCTTTGCCAATTTTCTGACCTGCAGTTGGTTTTCCAGCAATGTCATCATCGTCCTTTGTTTCTTTACCAATTTTCTGATCTGCAGTTGGTTTTCCAGCAATATCATCAGCGTCCTTTGTTTCTTTGCCAATTTTCTGACCTGCAGTTGGTTTTCCAGCAATGTCATCATCGTCCTTTGTTTTTTTACCAATTTTCTGATCTGCAGTTGGTTTTCCAGCAATATCATCATCGTCCTTTGTTTCTTTATCAATTTTCTGATCTGCAGTTGGTTTTCCAGCAATATCATCATCGCCCTTTGTTTCTTTACCAATTTTCTGATCTGCAGTTGGTTTTCCAGCAATATCATCATCGTCCTTTGTTTCTTTACCAATTTTATAATCTGTAGTTGTCGATTTAGTCATTGCTTTGTCCACAGTAGCATCTTTGGAAATTTTATACCCCTCTGCCGCTTTTTCATCAATTTTCTGATCTTCAGTTGTTTCTTTAACAATTCTATCACCTGGAATTACTGTTTCAGCAATTTCAAGCTCAGTTGTTTCTTTAGAAGTTTTTTTGTCTCCAGTGACTCCAATAATTTTATGGTCCGCTGGTGTCTTATCAAGAATTTTATCATCCTCTTTCGTTCCTGTATCCATTTTTGTATACTTAGTGATTTCTTTATCAACTTTCTGACCCTCAGTTATTTCTTTATCCATTTTTTGATCTTTCGTTGCTTCTTCGATAATTTTGGGATCCCCAAAAGTTTCTTCTCGAGTAATTTGATCAATTTCCCTTGCTTGTTCATCAATTTTCTGATCCTTATTTATTTCTCTACCAACTCCTTGATCCATAGTTGCTTCTGGAAAAATGTTACGATCATCCATTATTTTCTTATCAAATTTTTGATCCTCAGTTACTTTTTCAGTAATTTTATAATCCTCACTTGCCTTTTCAACAGCTTTGTCATCTTCAGTTGTAGCTTCCACCATGACTTCGTTTTTATCACTAATGCCTTTTTTATCTTCATCTACGAAAGTACTTTCTACAATTTGATCAACAGGTTTAATTCTTGTAACGTCTTCGTCGTACTTTTCTTGTTCATCTAAAAAAACATTTTCTTCAGCCTTTCGATCGTAAGTTTCAATCATTGACGTAGTTTCTTTTTCACGGGGAACTTCAATTGTGTCTGAGTCGATCATTCTTTTCTCCTGGTCACTAGATGTTGCTTGTATTGAACCTTCCTTCTCTTCGATAGTAACGTGATCTAATTTTGAACCATCTACATGTTTTACTGATTTTTGCTCTTCTCCATTAGTTTTATCTGTTTTATCTTCTTCCCCACGTATTTTTGATTCACCTGCCACATCTTGTCTCACACTGTCCTGTTCATTACTTGGCATTTCAGTTTTTATATATTTCTCAACTGGTTCTTCGATCTTTTGCACTGTACCTATTTTATCATTATGTTTTTCTTCTTTAAGAGTATCAACTTTGACTTCTAAAGCTCTTTTAAGCTCTTTTAAAGCCACACTCTCTTCCCCAACATCTTTTGATAGCTTTTTCATTTTCTGCTCCAAATACTCGTACTTATCATCTTCTTTATCGTCTTGTTTCCGCTCTTCTAATTCGCGCACTGGTTTCATTTCAATTTGCTCTTTGGACTCGTCTAATGATTTATCTTCTTCCTTATAATCTTCTAATTTATCCTTTATACGTTCAGCTATGTCTTTTTCAGCTTCGCTCGTTAATTTATCTGTCTGCGTACTTTCTTTTTCTTCAGCTGTATCGCTATATTTTATATTCTCCGTAGGTTCTTTTTCAGACGAAGTTTTATCAGTTTGTCGATCTCGTACGGTAGTTTCACTGAGCTTTTCTTTCTTAGTCTCAGCCATCATATCAATAGCCGTAAAACCTGTAATCAATTCTTCTTTAGCATGAGCCGTAGAATCATCGATCGATTTCTTTGCACTTATATGTTCTTCAGATTGCACAGGTTCTTCAACTGTATCTCGAATCCACTTCAACCCATTTTTTGACACCTGTATTGTGTCAGGAATACATAATTCTTTCTCTATAACAATCTTGTGTTTTTCTACGTTCGTTGTATCCCGCTCTTCTCCCATAGGAATTGTTACTTGTTGTTCCACGATTTCTTTCTTCGGTTCTTCAACGAAGTCGTCGCTAAATTTTTCAATTATTTTCTTTGGAAACCTTTCTACCACGCGTTGCTGTACGCCATTTGAATCTCCTTCTGAAAAATCTGTACTGCTTTTCTTTTCGAAATCTCTTGGAGTAAACGCATCTCTTCCTCCTCTTTGTTCTTCTGTACTGGTGCTGGTTTCTTCAGCGATGTTCTGTTTACGAGATATAGTACCCAGTTTCGGTGTTTTCGTCATCATTTTCCCAATCCTGTCAAACTTTAATTCAGCCTTTGGTGTTTCCTTCGAGGGACCTTCTTTTCGCTTCTCAACTTCTTCGTCTCGAAATTCGGACATTTGCTTTTTAGGTTCTCGTCGCTCCATTTGCGTTTGACGTTTCACTTTCGCATGACCTTGAGTGCTAATTGGTTGCTTCTGTTTTACGCTTTCGTGACGAGTTCCGCAAAATTTCTTTGGTTTGTCAAGAGCATCGTCGAACTCGGAACTTCCCGTGCTCATCACTTGACTCTGTTGATATTTTAGCTTTTGTTTCGTTTTAGCTATGGCTGACTCCTTCTTCTGTTTTCCTTTCTGTTCGGCCTTTAACGAGCTCGCGGTACATTCAGCTGTTTGTTTCTGAGAACTCGAGGAATCCATCTTTTTCGCGCTTTTCTGATCCAAGTCCTTTTTCGGCTCTTTCGCAAACGAATCTGACTTCTCCTGGCTCGTGCTGTCGCTGCCAGTGCTTTTCTGAAATTTTTTGTCACCCAGTTTGCTCAGCCTCTTCGTTAGCATTGTAAACTCTTTCTCAAGAATCCTGAAACTCGGCTTTATCACGCTATCTGACTTTTTCTGCGTCTTCGATTTTCCCTCCTTTTTCGGACTTCTGCCGTCTGCCTTCTCGCGGACGTACTTTTCGCGTTGAACTTTTATTTCTGGCGAGGAAGTGGACTCGGTGACGTTCATCTTTTGATCGTCAGTCACGTCCTCGCAACTTTTCTCGTGCCTCTCCTTACGTATCTCCTCGGAAGATTGCGAGCCAGTCTCCTTCTCGTTCAGAATCTTATAACTGATACTCGTGCGTTCGGTTTTTTGATAACTCCGCATCGTTTCGTCGTCTTCGCCTTTGTACGAACTTCCGTTTCCATCCAAAGAATCCGAGATTTCCCTCAGTACATCCGGCTCCAGAGAAATCTTCCTGCCTTCTTTCACCTCCCTCACCTTTTTCCTCAGAATGCTCAATCGTTTATCGAAACAAGGACTCACTTCTTCTTCGATCGGCGACTTCATCCATAGAGTTCTAGACCTTTTCCAATCTCCATCGCCGTACTTCTTCCTAGACTTCAATTTTTTCCTGTGTCTTGATTCCTCGTCGGATTCGTCGTTGTCGCTTCTACTTTTCACCTGACGTTCCGTTTGAGTGGCCGCTGTTCTGTCAGTTTGAGTAGCGATCGCTACTTGTCCGGGGAGGCTTTGCGTTTCTAAGTAACTTGTGGAGTCCACTCCACCGGCTCCTGCACGACGATTTTCTTTTTCGAGTAGTAACCGAGTCAATAGCGCGTTTTGTCTTGCTAGCTCCAAGTCGTGAAACGGATACTGGCTGCTATTTGCTTGAATGTGATCTGTGGTAACGACCGACGGTCTGTCAGCAATTGGAGCACCACTTGCAACAGCCTCTTGCTTCTCTTGCCTCATAGTTTCTCTCATCTGAGATTCCCTTAGAGATTCTTTGTCTATCTTTTGCGAACCATAGTCACCGTGATCGATCACTAGCCTCTGCACGTTAGGTCCTATTTCTTCGATGTGCTGCCTATGACCGAGATCCAACCTGTCCGGTATCAGGATTATCTCTGGCTGTTGTTGCTGACATACTTCTTTCGATCGTTGATGCGATTCCATGCTACGAGCTGCTTCGATGTCCTGCATCGACAACTCGTGCCTCGACTTCTGGTCTTCTATGAATCTTTGCAGAATTATATCCTTGCCATCTACGATCAAGGTTGTTGGGCGGTGATGATGAGGTTGGTGAAGATGGCTTGTCGTATCTTCCACTTGTCCTCGTGTCACTAGCCGTAAGACTTCAGCGTTTCCTTCGCGATAGAAATGTTGCTCTCTGACAGTTGGTTCTTCGTTCATGTCGGCTTCCACGAATCTATGGAGTTTCGATCGAATTTTAATTCGGCCACACATTTATAAAAGCAACGATCAATGATGTTACTAGTGATTTTATTAAGGCGATTGACGATATTACGCGAGCTGTTCTAAATTCTAGTTAGGTTGGTTCTAGTTGAAACAGAGTGCGAGTATTATGATTGTAATTAATGATTATAATTATATATAAGTACAACAGAGAATAGTGGCGATAATCATAATAAAGAAAAGTGGCGAATAACGTTCAACTTAATCTGATTTTAATCAATATAAACTTAATCCTACATTTTTGAAGTTACATTTTTTTACAAGAAAAATAATTTAGTTCAACGATGATTTCAAGCCTCAAAAAACTACACAACGACATCGTGACTTTGAAAAAGAAAAACGAGCCTCTCTGCTGTATTATTTCATTTCATTTCGTATAAATTTAGAGTTTCATTTTCTTCCATTTCGTTCCGTATAAAAATAAAACAGGACGTATGAGTGAACGTGAGGTGACAGCTTACCTACCTTTGCCTATAAGCTTGATGTTGCAGATCGGAACCTCTTTCCATCTCGTGTCGTTGTAAAGAGTCCAATTCTGCAGTACGATAACCTCTTGCCTTTTGATCCTCCACATCCTCCATGTACATTCTTTCTTGTTCATTTATTCTGCTCTTCCTCGAGTGATCGTAAGAATGTCCATCTCTTAATCTTTGAGCCTCAAGGTTCATTTGAACGTCGTTTGGTTGCCCAGAAATGTAAGCAACGTCGCCAGGAAGCGAACAATTCTTTACGTTTCTTCTATTGAATTGCCAATTTCTTCTTGTTGGATCAGCACTCCATGCCTGTTTCCTTCCATTCCACGATACTGAGATACGATGAAAGTTCATATAAATAACAGCATAATATTTGTTTAATATGACAGTAATATAAAAGTATATTGCTATAATATAGCAAATATAAAACCATAATACGAAAAATATCACATGTTATTTAAAGTAACTTTTCGCGTTATTATCAAGTCGTTTTAGTTTTTAAGCTTTACGTTAAGCTTAAAAAAAATTAAATAATTCTATGGTTAAAACAAATTATAGGTTTTTTACATTATACGACGTATAATATGAATGACATAAGATATAGCAGATGTTCTAATACTTATAATCAGCAATATATCGGGTTATTAATTATATTATTATCATTAGTATTATTTATTATATTATCATATGTATTAAAGATACACATAGTGATTTAAAAATAGATTACCTTCGGTAGCTACCGCAGGCTGCCGATGAAGATGTCGTTTTGGTCTTCCATCTGATCGTACCACCAACGTTTCTGACGAATGTACTCGTCTTTTTCTGGGTGCCATATAAAAAGGACATCCAGGACATATGCAGCAGATAATTAACGCGGCAATGGCCAAAAGTATAAGTAACACCAGGATTATCAGAAGCCAGAATAATAATTTGTTTTCTGCTTTGTACACCGTCTAAAACGTTTATCCAAATTTTCGTCATTTTTTTTTTAATATAGCTAAATGTAATAAATTACGAAAGTCATAATTTATATAAACTAGATATTCAAGTGCTAATTATTTAAATATCTTACAAACAACAAGACGAAGTAATTATTGTAGATAAATGGTTTATTTTACAATTTTCACTATATAATTTAGAAGTTGAGAATCGTATACATACCACTTCTTCGCTTGGAACAGTAGCAATAGTATTGTTAATAAGAGTCGTTTGACCATCATTGACATTTGTATGAGTTCCATCAACAGGAACGTTTGTATTGTCGATATGTATACTCGTGTTCATAATCGCGTTTCCAGCAATGATCCCGACTCCATTCGCAGCTAAAGCTTCTCGAATCTTTTCTACATCTACCAAAGACGTACCTGGTTCCGTTTGCTCGACGCGAGCCACGATAATACTCCTGAAAAGGTATAGTTTAAGTTCTTTCACTGTTGATGTCACGTGTAAAATGAAAAATCCATAAAGACTGAATATCAAAGAAAATTTGCCTTTCCTTATTCCTCGACAATATTATTTACCATAACATCCTATAATGAGTATATAAATAAAAAATAAATATAAGATTTTATTACAAGATCTTACAATGAATAATCCCTCTAATAATGTATATCAGAATCTAATGACCATCGACTGGTTCATAGTTGAAAAATGTTTTTCATCGAGTGAATAAATCATAATGATCAATGTACCGAATATCAGTAGATCACTAACTTTTTCCCTCCTCCAGGAAGAATCCCTGTACTTCCAGTGTCATTCCGTTGAACATAAGGTC
Source organism: Bombus fervidus (assembly GCF_041682495.2). Classification (NCBI taxonomy): domain Eukaryota; kingdom Metazoa; phylum Arthropoda; class Insecta; order Hymenoptera; family Apidae; genus Bombus; species Bombus fervidus. The sequence continues at coordinate 7,502,746 of NC_091524.1, forward strand.
GCGTTTCTAACACAGTTACTCGACCACCTGTAATAGCGGCTAAAGTTTCAGCAGTTTTCGTTGAGTTCGGCTGTTCTCCTGGCACCACGAACATCATTATGCGTGCTTCCATTGCGATTCCACTGAGGATCCGAATTTTTGTTGTACTTGAAAGATGCGGTACACCTGTAACAATTTATATTATTTGTGTCTAATAACAAATTACATTATTTTGTGTTTATACTGTAAGCAGGAAAATCATTGGACAAATAATTTTCTATCGGTTTACCTAGATCGTATGCTCTGGCAGTGAGAGTGTACAGTGCATCGTCGTCAGCTCGTTTTCGTCGTTTCTTTATAACTTCCGTCGACATTTCCTTCGTTAAATTTCCCAAATTAATCCTCGTAGATTCGTTCACATTTCCAGTCACCATTAAGAAATCGTTTCGTATTTCTTCTTGACTATTGACAAATTTCGTTTTAGCTCTCTTCGAAAATTTCTCGTATGCGCTCTGTTTCTTTTGTCTGAATTTCGTAATCGGCAACAAAAGTATTAATTCACCACTCGTTTCGTTTAAATCGAATTTCTTCCCGTAGTTTCCATAAACTAATTCGTATCTAACTACATTGTTGGGTGGCTCTGCGTCAGCGTCGATCGCCTGTCAATAGTTACATTCTCTTTTTCCTTGCAAGATCTTTGTTTGTATCTTTTGATAACACTGCGGATGTTTATGCAAATTCCTATCTTTATCAACGCAACTATAGACTGATAGTAAATGGATAAATTTTCCAATTATTATAATTAAATTATTCATCCAATTATTTAATTAATATTATCAATCCAATTATTATATTATAATAATACCATGTTACATTTGGACATATATCTGCTTAAATTTCTCATAAATTCATAAACATCCCCAGGCTACTGGGCTATTTTCTAGTACAATGGTTTATATAAAAAAATCATAAGATGGAGGAGGCGTAATAATCACAGAAGATAATTGTTAAGATTGTTCGATATACCTTTATCAAAGCTGGTGATGTAAAATTAGTTAGATCAGAGTTCAACATAAACTCGTAAACATCCTTTTCAAATATTGGTGCATTATCATTCACGTCAAGCAGATTAATTATTAAAGGAACAACGCCACTGTTACCATTGCCATTTTCATCCCGAGCTTCAACGGTTAATACAAGTCTTGCTGCTACTTCACGATCTAAGGAAGAGCCCATAGCGACAGTTATTAATCCGGTGTCTGAATCCATAGTGAAAGCTTGACTGCCTTCTCCTGTTATACCGGTATATCGGATACTGCCATAAACACCTGTATCTTTGTCAGTTGCGTGTACCTATTGAGAGATGTAATATAATATTATAACGTTTTATTTGACATTCGATATTATTTAATCATTTCTTTCTCAACCTTGTAACTTATGTCAGAACAATGTACATATTTTTGTATAGTTGTATATGTCGGAGATGAAAGGACACCGGGGCCTTTCTTTCGGAATCTTTGGGAAAGTCCCCAATACTTTAGTACAGACTTTTTATTATAGTCGTACTTAGACAATAAAACTGAGAAATAGCTGTTTATGAGTCAAGTCAATTATGATTATTCGCGATTTATGACAGTGGGCTTGGGCTCGAAGTGACATAATAGGTCACTGAACGTAGCCACGGTCACGGGAGGGACGTGTACCTAACAGAGGTACAAAGTACAACAGACAACTCGCAGCAAGACTCATTACACGCCCCGTTTTCCAAGGACATTACGACATATATATGAGAAACGTGAAAATTATATCACGTCGTGTAAAGAAGAAATATAGATGCAATGGTTTACAAAGAAAGAGCCAAAAAATTTCTTTCGATCCAAATCAAATGAAAATAATAGTTTTTATTATTTAACAGCTAGTAAAGGTTTCTCTTAGATATCGTGGTATATTTTAAAGCAATTAATATTCTACGGTTATATGTGGTATATGAATAATCTAATTATGAAAATCATGAAATTTCTTCGGGAGATAGTTAAGTGCTTACCTGAATCACGCGTGAACCCGCAGTTACGTTTTCAGATAACGTTATCTCGTATGATTGTTCGTCAAATATTGGCGGATTATCGTTTATATCTCTTAAAAATATTGTAGCTGGCACTGACGCTGATAGATTTGTGGCTGGACCAACTTCCTGAGCTACGATCTGAATTCAATGAAACCACATTAATGTCAGTAAACCAAGAAGAATTGATCAATTGAACAATTAAACTTATTATAATTTATTATATTTTCTGAGATAGCCATAAACTTTATGATACAGATATATTGTAATGGCCAATCTATATATATTATACTCGCCTTGAACGATAAAACTTTGTATAATTCATAATCGATGAATGTGTTATCTCGAACGGTTATAATAAAGTCTGCATTGCGTTCTGCAACCGTCGGATTTATTTCAAACGTATTATTGTTATTTTCCAACTTTAACGCAAACACCCCAGCTTTTCCGATATCTTCGTCTTTCACTCTGGCTGAATATTGCTCACCAAAATTTATCACAGTCCCTGGCTCAGGATTTTCGTCTATCGTAGCAACGTAACTATAACAAAGGAATAAGATATTTTATAAACACAAATTTTAGGATTAATAGAAATATACAGGCTGAAAAGTGGTCAGGAAATACTTGAAATTCCCTCGTTTTTCATAAATTTCAAATTTCAGAAAAGGAAAAATCTTATCTATCTTAAACTTTTTTATTTTGCTTATTATGCTTTCATGTTATTATATTTACCTGGGAAATAGTACATTTAATTGTCATGCTTTATTTGCCTCGTTTTCAATAATAACAAAAGTTAAAGATATCACAAACTGAACTAAAACTAAATTTATCATTTTTAATGTTATTGGTCCTGTACATAATAATTAATATTCTAACGATTATATGCTTTTTTTCAATCGTTAGTAAAAATCCATAGAATAAAATTTATGTGTAATTTATTTAGTCCTTAAAAATTTGTAAATTTCATAGTTATTAAAGTGGAAATTATTCACGACTCAGGTACCAACTTATCGCTCTCGAAGTATGGTGGACTATTTCCCGGCTCCCCAAGAAGAAAGCCAACGTCAACGACAGTGGCTTGGGCAGGAGGTTCTTCTCTGCTTCTTCTTATTTCTTCAGCAACTACCGTAAGTACAACGGGTGCTCCAACGTGCGTAATTTGGGTAAGTTCCTCCAATGGTTTGGCAAGAGTAATTTCACCTATCAATCAAAGATTTATAAATTAGTGCAAACCTCTAAAATGCTTTGAAACATGTATATAAGTAGATTATGTTTCACTCTACGGAAACGTTTACATATGAAAATTTAAACGATGTTTGCTTTTTGGATAATGAAAATTAGAATATCTACTAATTAATAATTATGAATAATAACTGTACAACATTGTTCGTGTTGTGGGCGATTTGTATGAACAGAAGGTTTAATCAATGAGTTATAAAGTGAATGTTATTCATTACATATAATCTATATGTAAGATAAAATGTAAATAACTGAAATGATACGTTTGTGAGACGAATCATTGTATAAATTAATACATTCTCGAAAAGACGGTTAAAGACTTAATACCTGACTTCTATTATGTTTAAGTCTTTATTCGCGTGTATTATACGTAAACGTCCAAGTAATAAGCTATGTCACGATCGAATTACTTTTATTGGGAATTATGAATAAAACATTTCGGTCAATGATCCCTGTTACTTATGTATGACATACAGAGCACGCATGTCCAGTGATGGAAATTTTCCATAACACATCACGAAATGGAGTTTAGCGAATGAACTGCCCTTATTAACATACATTGCATTGCACTGCCTTTTTATTTCGTATATAACTCTTATTCTCATTTACACAGTTATTCGCTTAATTTCGTTTCTAAAATATCAACTATGATATAATCATTTGCGTAATTATTAATTCAATGATACAAGTATTTACGATTCTATTAAAACAATACAACTAAATATAGGAAAAATAATGTTACCTGCTTGAAAATAAATTTCAATAAAACTGTAGCTCCTATAAACTGATATAACTTAAAATAGCAAATATAAATCAGCAAAAAAATACTTGTATGAATACGAATATACACGTACAATGAGAGACGATAATAATTTATACATCGTAAGCCATACCTTCTCCAGCATTATCTACATGTACATTCACCGTATTCCAAATTTTCAAGTAGTCCTCTTAACTATATATTTGCAAATTTTATGTTCAAGATATCATCTGATATCTATAATAAATGTACGAATTTGACATATACCGAGATCGTAACAAACGGATACGTATTTCGCAAAATGTAATTAAATAGCTAAAATTCTCCTTATCAAGTCTATTTATTCCAGTAGCGCGTAAAGATACGGTCGCTCATTTATACTTACAGAGTACAATACGCTTTTATCTTCTATATTCCTTCTGGCCCTGTCTGTTTCTTTTTCACTGGTTTTCTCTGGTAGTTACGTCTATACACACACACATACGCACACACATACGATACATACATATACGAGTACGAAGAGGTCGCATGCTTCGTGTCACGAAATGATAAGCATCGCAGCCTGAAAAGCAGAGACTGACCCCTAAGTACGATCGATACCGCGTTGTAGACCGTCAAGACTTTCCTCTGACCACCTCTACCGAGGTCTGGCCACTTCCTCGCCTGACTCGTTTTTGGTTCCGCGAAAAGAATCGGTATCACCGATCTCAGACGTTAGATAAGACGTTCGTGCGAGCTTGTAATCATGTGGAAACAAGCGTATAAAGTTGCTTCGTTGTTTCACGGCCCTTAGCCTCCCCTTTTCCAAGGATCTATCATAGAACGCATTAATTTTGGAAAACGTGCTGCATAAACCGTAGATTTGATCAATGAACGAGTAAAAACGACATTTTCTCTTTGACAAAACTACACGAGCTGACTTATAAGTCGAAGTAGCTGAGTCCTTATTGAAACTTTTGGAAATTTTTTAAATATTGCTGCTAATGCGCTTGTTCGATGCTTATCGTATTTCGTATCGAGTTGAAATTGAGAGAATTACACGTCAGTACCGCGAAGAGAAAAGAAAAGTCCATAATTTTCTGATTAAAAAATGGCCACGCCAAAATCACACACTATTAGACCTTCGATAAAACAGATCCATTTCATGGCACTTCCTGAGAAGTCGCAACACTGACGACTGATCGTATACTACACGAATACAGAAAAATTGGAACAACAGAGACGAAGAACTGCTTAAAGTCAGACACAGCATTAACATCCAAGAATCGCATAAAGAAGACAATCAAATTTCTTAAGGTCATTTACCTTGGTTACAATATTTGCTTCTGACAGTGCCATTTTCATCGTTAACGATCGAGAAGTTGATGGAAATGAAAAAAGTTCTTTTTATGGGAAAATCGAAAAACTGTTGGCTCTTATTGATCAACGGTGTGTTCTTCTCGTAATGGAATTTCTTCCAGTGCGCTCTGCACGGTTTCATTCATTTTTCACCGTGCTAGAACTGCATACGTAATCTGTTTTTCCGTGCTAGCTGTACCTCTAAGAGTATGAATCATTCCTTCACGCTTTAATGTCGGGAAGTGGAGTTCGAGGTAGTGGTAAATTAATTTGAAACCCTACTCATCGAGTGGATTATTCCTGAGAAATCAGGTCATTCGATGGTGTGTATGTCGGTGAACCTGTGAATAATTCGCTTACTGATGGCAGCGCTAGGAAATGTAATTACACCCTCTGTAAATTATTGTGTTTGCCGGTCATATTCGTGGTAATCAAATTTTCACCACGCTCTGTTTAATTTATGGACCAACATAAGTACCGATTGTAAAACTTTACGCGATCGTGGATCGTCCGTGTGATAGAACTTCTTGACAAGATAGAATGATAGCCATGGTTATATAATTTATGTAATTTTAAGCTGCGTTAAAAGTTTAAAATAATGATCTTAACAATTTTAATAACAACTTCTAGAAATATTTGTCCAAACTCGTATAACGACATTTTTTCAAATCTATCTTCTGCAAGTAACAAGTTGTTTTCTTCTTAACAAGTTTTCTTCCTAACTTCACAACAAGTTGTTTCCAAGCTTAATCGTCAATTGGGTTTTGATAACTCGAAAATTAAGCAGTTATATCTACAGGAAAAGATCATTCAGTACATTGACTTTGACGATATATTTCAAGCTCATCGATATCCATGAGATGTGCCCTATTCTAAATAATCAGCTTATTTTTATATAGAAAATTTGATCTATTCGGTGGTGCATAATATTTCCACGAATAATTCAATACTTTCCATTGACTGTCATAGGTAAGTAAATATTTTGTATTTCAGAAGCGAACTACGTGTTAAAGATTCTTTATATAAAAATATTATCTGAATGCCCTTATAGCAAAAAAAAAAAAAAAAAAAGAAAAGGAAAGAATAAAAAAACAAGAAAAGAAAGAATATAAAATAGTAACATTGTTTAATTCTTCAAATAAATTTTTTAAAATCACGATGTATTTTCTTACCATTTGTTTCAGAGATGTTAAAAAATGGTGTAAAGGGGTTGCCTTCAGATACGAGACCGTACACGATTTCACGCGGTACACCTTTATCTCCGTCTTCTGCGTGCACTCGTAGTATTATATCACCCTGAAATCAACGTATACATTTGTTTTACTTATATGAGATATCGTATCATAAATAGCTTTTCTGGCCTACATTTAATTGCTCAAAATTTATTAATAATAGTTTTCTCCAATTAATCACTTTAAAATATAAAATTGGAATTAGAACAGAATAAGAACGATCCATTTCTATTATTGTCGGAATAAAAAATATCCAGTTATCGTATTCGATACTATGACCCCTGTTTGCTAATTTTACGCTGAACATATATTACTTCTGATGTAATATAAAATTATACTAGTCAGAAATAATAAAAATAGGAAGAACGAGGGTATCCCTCGATTCATTTTAATTGAGACTGGATATTCTCCGTTTCTAATCAGTATATTGAACTTTAATTTAATAATTTTGTGAATTAAATGAGTTTAATTAAATGTAATATATAAATAACTATAATAATAAATGTAATATATATAAATAAAACGTATATATATTGTAAAATCATCAAAAATGGAAATTCTCTTTGCTTTCTCTTGTGAATCTAATTTTCAGTTGCTCTAACAGATAAAAATAGACAAACTCATTCCTACTTATCTAACTTTATAAAATTTATATATTTCATTAGATACATAAATATCACGTTAAGAATGGGAACAACTTACAGGTTGTACAGAATTGTTAATCCTTGTGAGGGGAGGGGCTAGCGTAAAAATTGGAGGAACGTCTTGAACATCTTGAACTATCACAACAACGCTTAAGCCTGCAATATTTCTAGTATCTTTTCCCTGCTCCGTATAGGGATCCTAATAAATGAACTATGTTATTTAAACTTTCTACGAGAAAGTAGTTAACAGCATTTATTCAAATATCGCATACCGTAGCATACATGGTAAGAGTGTACATGGATTGCGTTTCGAAATCTAATTCTCCAGTTAGTGTAATTATTCCTCGTGTTTGAGTGGGTGTCTGCCGCTGTCTTATAGTGAAAAGTTCTTTTGGTTGCTATAAAAATAATAAATTATTGTTTGAAAAATATACGAGTAGCAATAGTATATTTTGAAGTATTACTTAACACACTACGTTTTAAAAATTACTGTTCATTTCTGTGACTTACCCAGAGTTCGATATAAACGGGTTTTCCACTCCAAGAATTAGCTCTTACTAAAAGATAATCTAATTCTTTACCTGGTTTGGTATCCTAAGCAAATAATTTCATATGATTAATATTGTAATCACTGATTTTGTACAATTTATTTTACGATAAAGTAGAGACTGTCTTCTGACAAATTAACGTTAATGTAATCTATAAACATTACTTTGTACGTCATTTCAATTTCTTTTATTATAGAATACCTTACGATGGACGAATAAGTATAATCTTCGATATGGCCTTAACGCATGAAAATAAAAAACTATATTTAGAATTACTAAATTATAACATTTGTGATTTACTTGGCAGATTAGAAGATTTTTCGCATAATAATAGGCAATTAACATGAAAGCAGGAAACGAGAGAAGGAATATGATTTGATACGAGAGCATATCGAACATTACACGCATGCATATTCAGATTATACTTATTAATTTCAAGCTTTTTTAACGTGTAAAAGATTCATACTTATTATTTTGCTAAAAGTATTAGCAAAATACCGCTGATAAAGAAATATTACTATTTATGAAAAGGATATGAAACAATGAGAATAACACATATACTTTACAATAATTTTAAAGGATAAGAGAGGTCTTACAGTTAATATTTTTTAAGTTTCAAACAATGTGATCCATAAAACGTTATATACCTAATAGAATTCGTACAATAAAGAACGAAGCAATGTATCGTGCGATATTATCGCTATGCGAGAAGAATATATGTATTCGATTCTTATGGGGAAGGTGTAGTAATTAACGTGCTGAATGCTAGTACTAATCGTTATTATTAATACAACAAATAATTACCTCAGGTACCATTATCAGAGAGGGTATGTGCGGGAATATTTTATCACGAAGGGTGGTTGCGTTCGTAACAGAAATAGTAGCTTGCATCGAGTTCGAATCTCCTTTCGTGTCCCTAACCCTAACAGCAAAATCGTGAAGGCGGCCGGGCATTAGCCGTTTCGTTAGTATTACATTAGCTTGACACACTTTGTTATACAACGTGCACGGCAGGTTGTCGATCCTTACAACAGGTGTGATGGTAGCTAAACAAATAAAAGATTTTTTTAACGAAGGCCTTTATTTCTACTTTTTGCCCGTGCGATATTCGTTATAATTACCAGTTATTTCAAAAACAAGTGGGAAATCTGCATCCTGGTCAGTGGCGCGAAGTCGAAAAATGACAGAATCTACTTCAGCATCCGCTGGAACTAGAACTAATCCCATGTCCGTGGAGGTATCAAAGCGTGGACGCGCACCCTTTGCCCACGCGAAAACGAATCCGAAATAAATCCATACTTTGCACCATTGTCCTGCAAAGGGCATTCTGCAAACAGCGAATTACTTCTTCTAGATCTCTGCTCTGAATAAAAATAGGACGTTCAAACGCCTAACGCGATCGATAGTTATTTTACGAATATGTTGTACAAAAGTAACTAAAAACTGTTAGTAAAATATGAAATATTTTACGTAACCCAAAATGTTTTACGTAACATGTACACGATATTTTCATAAGTGATTTTTATAAGTGTTTGAATACTTTCGTGAGCTACTTTGGGGGTAGTTTAATGATCTTTTTTTTTTAAAGAAGTTTGTCTTTTTTAATAGAAATAATTTTTTCTTTTGATATAGTTCTGAAATGATTTTTTAAACTTTTAAAGTATTTGGTTTCTTACCACGAAAGAAAGTTTCCTAAAGACTCATAAAAACTGATAAATCGTAATCGAACGATGAGTAGTTGCTGAAAGTTGAGGAGTAGAACGTATGATTTTAAGTATGCCAAGTAAAATCCAACATTTAACATTACTATTATTTACTGATTTTTTAATATTGCCTTTTTAAACGATTTCTTTTTCATTGTTGTAGCCCGTACTTTTCTTATTTAATTGTTTCATTTAATGTGCGATTATGAACGCTCTATTCGAATCCTATATTTTGTTATTTGCGACACAAGTCCAAAATAAGTAATCTTCTTGTGATCTCATCAAATATACAGGAAAATATATCGACTGATAAAATTGCTACGAACTTTGTCAGCAACTCAATACATGTGTTTCTTTAATAACGATGAAACTGCTATAAATTGTCCCCTTTGTAAGCACCCTATATGATCAATCTATATCCGAACATGGTTACTTCGTAGTCAAAACAAATGTTGTGTTCTTATCCAAGCGACTTAAATACTTCGAAGAAGCACTTTCATAGCATGCTAATTGCAGGATATTTAAAATGAATGCGCGTTGGACGAACTAACAATTTCAAGTATAACAAAAATGAATAAAGAAAAACGAAACAGAATAGGAAAATATTTATTCTATACTTTACGCGAATGAAACGTCTCGAATTAATAATATTTTATCTTTTAAAAATGGAATGTTAGATAAACGTATTCATTTTGGAATTTCTGTATTGTACAAAAAATGTTTCTGATGGGGATGTTCGTGAATTTTATTACCTACATGTTGGAGGATTTTTGAAGTATAAATTATAAATTATGCAAAGAGATTAATTACACTGTTAGGAGGAATAATAAATGTATTTCATAATCAATGTGCATCGAACTTGTGAATTTATTGCGTTAATGAGAAGATCGATATCTCGTTATACGAGTACCCCTATTTCTTTTCTAAATATTAGAAGGGGCGAGTTCAAGCGCTCTCAAACTGACTGACAGTTAGTCCATTTATCCAGTGAGTAATTATTTAAGGCAGTCGGTGGTCATTCCTTGGTACCGCGTGATAGGGCGCGCACCCTTTTCTTTCCCTGACAGCAGTCTCAACTTACTTACGATAATTTGTATAAATGATCTGTTATAAAATCACTGGTACATACTGGAATGATTTTTATATTAATTAAATAAATTTTTGAATCGATGTTTTGATCAAATTTGCAATCTTTATTTTAACATATTTATTGGTTGTCGCGTATTATTTGAAGATATACTTTTTTAAATAAGTGACCTTTCTGATATACCTTTCATTTCATTATTTAACTAACAAAAAGATGAAATAATTATTCCAATTGAGTTGGAAATATTTAAAAAGGTACATCCTTCAAATGGTCTTCTTTTTTAATATTGTTCTTTTACACGTACTATGTACAACCCAAAAACATATGTGTGTAGCTGAGTTTTATGAATTACTTTATGAATTGTCGTCAGAAGAATTACAAATGGTTTACGAAAATTAATTATTTAGATAGGTATACAATTTTGCAAGAAAGAATCGACACATTACAATTTAATACCACGAATAATATATTATCGTTTATTATGGTATGATAAACAGAAAATTTCTGTGAAATAAAAATCTCGATAAAGTTTAGACCAAATGCCAATGCATTGCCTGTAGAAATCCGATATATTACGTGCTCATGTAAGTAATAGTTGCATATGTGCGAGTTTCACTTTAATATGACTCCGGAAATTTGATAGACAGTGAAATAAGCATGAGATAGATCAGGCGCTACAATGTTTAATTTCCGATTACACACTAGAAATTTATCGATTTATTATCGAGAAATAATTCACTGAACTCGTGGAACGTTTTACGACATGAAAAAGGAATGGAATAATCATCCGATAATAAAATATTCATTTAGAGCGTTTCCAAACACGTTATTTCTTTTTATACACAGCGAGTATAGTATGATCTATGCTTTATGCTGTAAGCCTTTAACCAATAATTCTACAAATAATTTATACTTCTTAATTTGTGTCCTTACGTTCTGTGCATTTATATTTATTGATTTAAAAGTAGAACTGTAATGTGCTACTGTAAGTCGATGTAATATACTTTATAGAATTTTTGTTTTCTATAGGTACAAAATTAAGGATAGTATTACTGTTACGGACGAATAATGTACATTAACGACAAAAATTCTGATAGAATCGGAAATATTGATTTTATGATCAAGAAACGAGGTCGTGACCACTCGTTATTCAGAACTAACACATAACAGTGTTCGAGTCAGCGGTCAGTTCTTCACACCAATCGTAAATCCTGTTACTAGTAAAAGGAGGCGTGAACTAATACTAAAACGCATGGTTTTATGACACCTACACAGTCAGGATTCCATTAATTTCTAAAAATAAAAAAAAATGTCCCATGTCTAAATCATAATCGTTTATGTCATCTGATTTTATTTTAGTTTTATATTGCGGGGCTTTCGTGTTTTGCTGTTTTGGTAAGCTTATATACATACATGAGCCACTACTTATACTTGTATAGGAGCAATAAAATTTAAGGAGAAATATTATTGTTTTAATATCTAGTAACATTTCTTTAGTTTATGTTGAGCCTTTCAATTTCCTGAGTAAATTTCTCCAACAATTAAAAGAAACGTAAGAGAAACAACGATAACAAAGTACAGATCATTACAGTGAGCTAGGAAAGTTTTTACGTTTAAGATATTTCTAACTTACTTTCAGTATAGCTTTTTTTATAATTATAATAATTGCCTAACTTAAATTTTATTTGACATACAAGCATGATAGAAGGACACGCAATTTATAACACTGAAGTTAAAATACCTTATGAAACATTCGTTAAACTTTTACTTGCTTTGTATTAATTTATTAATAGTAAGAATTATAATAATAGTGAAAATTAAAAAATGAATTTACGATATTAAATAATCATAGAAATGATAAATCCAGGAAATATTAATAAGCAAGGTAATAGGAGCAAATCATTAATTAATTAACTAGGTTCATGATGAATAAACTATACTACATATGTATGCAGAAATACAATGTTCAAAGTATATCGCATTTTCCATACTAAAAGCAATTATAAATTATTCAGGAATCACTATTGCAGGCATGACTAATTACAATGACTTACAGTTTACAGGAATGATTAGTATTTTTAGAATGTTATAAATCTATAAATATCCTGTCGTTATTCTAAAATTAAATTGTACTCGCAATCAATTTTTTACGAGAGCCATTTTTGTAATGAATTGGTACTCTATTCCAGATCAATTTGAAGGTGTTTAATTTCGCAATTAATTTGAAAGCCTTCGACTTGTCTTCTGTCCATTGTTTGGAAGTTTTAAAACGACTCAACCCGTAAGTACGCTTACCCGTACGAATTGTAAGAATGTAATTTACGCTATGGCACAATTTGCCACGTGCCGATGAAATCGCTCTGGTTTAGGGTAGAATGGGGAACGTATGATATTGAACATAGCGGAAGTAAATATAGGTCATTAACTAAATCTCCATCAAGAAATTTTCCTATCAGCGGAAGATCGCAGAACAAATATCGTACAAATATCACTTTTTGCAAGGGCTAAACCATCGTTCGATCACTATGACAAAGAACTGGTTTAGTTATACTAGAATAGATATAGAATTGTGAAATTTATTTTGTTGTATCAGAGTAACTTTGCATATAATTGAATTTAAAAAATTGGTTATTAATTAACTAATTAATTATACAGTATTTTATACAATATTTTTATAATATTTCAATATTCTGACCAATTTATAATACTTCATTGAATATTGAAATAGATTATAAAAATTGTTTACGTTATTTGTTATTCTGTATCATGGAAATCTGTAAAAGATATCAGTCTATTTTTCTACCAATGCTTTTACATATTGTTTGCGAAAAAATCTTATTATTTAAGCTTTGATATTGAAGTTACGAATTGGAAAAAATATTATATCGCATAAAATATCACGTATATAGAATAGCATTACAAGAAGCCAAAGAACTTCGATAAAATATTAAAATTCGAATTGCTGTTATTAACTATTCACAACTTGTTAGATTTTGATTGCTTCGCTTTCGTGTAGCCAAGACAGTTCATAAATATTAAAAAGTGCTCGTCTTATGTTAACAAGCCAGCACGAATTCTCGTCTTTGAAGAAAAATCAAGCTTTTGCTCGCTCATTGTGCATAAGAATTTAATAGTATCGCCCGGTCATTGTCCACCCTGCATGGATCGATTTAATTTTCTTTTTCCCTTAGCCTTTGGCAAGCATCATTACGTCGTACACCATCACATAGAATTATCACATAGAATTTTTTAAAATTAAATAACCTCCATTTTTGCATAAGTATTATTACGCGAACAATTTGTATATTTCAAATACACCTATCGATATGAACAATAAAATAAATTCAATTTTTAAATGGAAATTATGAATTCTAGTAAATTTTTTTTATAAAAGCTACGTAATCGTTCATAGAAAGTACAATAATAATAAATTGTTGAACGTCTAATAATGGTCATGGATATTATATCAATTAACACTTTTTAATTACCATCTACATTTATCACTAAAAAGTATTTTGCTGTGCACTGTTAAATAATCGAGAAAGAACAGTTCCTAAGGTATTATAGACTGTATGTCGCGGTATAGTATATATAGCTTAATTAAGAATATCTTTGGCACGCAAATGAATTTGTCTAAACGCGTTCATTCGATATTGACGAGACAGAAAATTTATTATTAACCACATTTATGAAACGGTCAAACACTCTCCGCGTCACAAAATGTAGAACGATCAAATATCTTTGTTAGTGGGATATGTAATGTCGTGCTGGCATGCCACGCTGGCTTAAAGCACACAGAATGCGCCAACTAAAACAATTTTGTGTCGTGCATTCGATATACAACAAACTTTCTGGAAAAGTATGAAACAATTAGGATAATGAACATTTAATGAAATAAGATCTGAAAATGCACCTTTGAAAATATACCAGTTGTAAAATTTAAAAAATGCCTTTAATTTTTAATATGTTGATATTTTGATTATTTGGTATTTCAATTATCCAATTTTCGCTATTTCGTTATGTTATATCTACCATATGTAAAATATTAATTACAACGTGGAAATATTGAAAGTACGAAGCGTAAAAATGCTCGTAGAAATTAATTTATTACACACAGTAAAATAATTTATACAAACTGAAGAACTGTACCCTTACTTGCTATCGTACTATTACGTTAAGTTTAAATTTTTATTATTTATTAACCATGCACATACGTAAGGATTTTAACAAATACAGAGAGTAACGTGATATTGTGTAGAATAATTTGATACTATAGACGAAATGTCGCAGAGTAATCGCTAATGTTCACTTACCTGATCGCAGAGTCATTCAGTACCGCAAAATCATGAAGCAATACATGCTTTTGCGCGGTTGTCCATCGATCGTTCATTTAACACATCCTTCGAGAATACTTTTTCCCGCGTAAAGTAATTCATACACGCAATAACGTGCACTCTACGTGAATCACGTTCTTCCTCGAAGAACCCTGATTTCAGTTACAGCGAAGAACCACGTCTGAATGATTCGCTAACAAAATCGATAAAACTATTAAAACAACGAGGAATACTTGCAATGTGTTGTCGTACTTGTAAGTAACAATATGGAAAACGTCGTACGAAACAGCTGTATAAGAAGACTGTTAAACGAAGCACTTGCAATCAACGTAACACCTAAACAACACTCGTCACGTTAACTTTTTACAATGGTCGTCCCTTCTGTGTCTTTGACTTTTGTTTCGTGACCGACAGGTCGTGATTTCGATGAAAGAATAGACTTTACACGCGGATTTATCCGTGGTCGAGGGTCGACATTTTCGAGAGTTGTGGAAGAACGCACCACTTCACGTGGCCGCGAACGCCGCGCATGTGAAGGGGTTGTTTCGTTCAACCCCCCAACGCGAACCCTGTACGTCCATGTCACGTGTACGTCGCGAAACACCGGCCATCCCCTCTCCACAGGTTGCCGAAGGTGCATCCACCTTTTTCTCTCACATCACCCATTTTTACTTCAAACTTTTCTATTGGCCTTCTCGTTTTCCCGCTATTTCCTCGTATTTCGTGAAGATTCAACGGTGTGCGAAAGTTTCCGGTCAGATATACAGGTATTTTTCATTTTACCTATTAAAAGCGATATTTTAAAGAATTTTAATCAATGTCATATAACTGCGAGTCTATAAAATATAAGATAAACGTCCCTCTGTAACGCAACGTTCGTTTAATCTCTTTTGGATGTAAATTATTATTATTTAAATGTGAAGCGAGAAATTTACGTGTCCGAACACGTTTGCACCTTCTTGCCATTGTAACTCATCGGTGAAATTTAATTTATGGAATTATTGAAGACGAAGAATCGTATCTTTGTTGGTAAGAGATTGTTTAATCCTCATTTTAATCGATATCTCTTCATGGTAATTTTTCAGCAATCTAAGGATTCAGGTTCAAAATAAAACAGTATGTCGTTAACGATGCAGGTAAAAGTAAAATTTATGTAAATCCTTATTACGGATTCTGTGGCAAAAGGTAAAAATACGATCTGATACAACGTGTATGGTTAATTCGTAATAATTTTAATAGCCTTGGAACGATTGCCATAGTACGATTGTGGAAGTTTTCTCACTGCATTTTAAATAGTTATGGTTGCGTATGCTCGGTAAACTACCTAGAAAATGTTCAAATTTGTCCATATATTCTGAAATAATTAATCTTTTCGTTCCTAAATTAATCAGTGACCTTGCTTATAATTAGTTTCATTTCCATAAACGACGTCTTGCAATTATCATGAAAACCTTGGTCATATTCACCTTGAACTATTTTCGCAGTATTGTATTTAATTACAGCTATGGATATTTTTGTAATATACATATATATATATCACACCCCTGTTACGAACGTGACACAAGTTGATAAACGAATTTCTTTGATCATTATAATCATTAGTATAGGAAAAATCTTCGAGTATTTTCAAAGTTACAAATTGACGAAGACAAATACAATGCTTCATCCTATATCCTTCTATCCTTTTCCTTAATCTCATCTCTTTAGAAAAAATATAACGTGGCGTTACGCCCAAAGACAGTCCTTTGTATTTTTTAAGAAACTAACATTTCCGAGATGTATCACTGTCGAAGCAAGGATGCGATATAAATTATGCTACAAATTGTAATTTAACCAATGCGAAATAAAAAACATAATCGTTTATTTTACATTAATTTCTATAAAATTTGAGCGAAACTTTTTACAAAATTTCTACTAATCTGCGATAATTTCACAAACGTTGATAGTAGTTGGATTGCGAGTATTCGGTCTACATTTCAAAGGTTTTGCGAAAAAATTACGAGTTATCGATGTAATACCGAAAGGCAGCGTAACGTCGATGAGTCAGGGCTTGAGAAGTCGGGGTATTAGTAGCTACGCAGTCCCTAATAAGGAGGGTTCTTTAACGCGGGGGTCGCGTGATTTGTTTGCCACAGGGAACAAATTTCGACGATAGACATCTTAAGTTTGATTTCTTCGCTCTAATCATCTATTCCAGAGGAGATAAGCTCTCTGTGATTAAAAGCGCCGGAGTTTCATCGTAAATAATGTTGATGCCAGCTACGATATCGTTTAATTATACCTTAGATGTAGTGCCTGAACATTACAATACCTTTTTTTGTACTTAGTTGAGATCATAAAACGAAAAATTAACGCGTGCATTTCAATTAAAACTCGGCAATATTTTAATAGGAACATTTTAAATGTGTCCTATAGGCTGTTTGAAAGATGAGTAACGTTCTGATTCTGTGCCATGTACGTTCAGTTACTTATATTAATATTTGGACATTCTTTCAAACAGGATAACTTTTTTAAAGTTGAGCCAAATGACTTGAGTTTATTGAGGAAGTTAGAAGATTATTAGTTGATTGGATAACGCGTAAGAGAATTTTGAAAACATCGCAACTGGTCGGAATTCAGAGAAAGAAAAAAGAAGTGGATGTTACCTTTTACTAGTTTTTTATCTGGACGTGTAATGAAGATTTAAATAATACATTTTGAAGATTTATGGCAGCTATATGTATATGTACATGCTGAAAATTTCTCCGAAATCGGATAACGTTGCTACGAGCTACAAACGGTTAGAAATGGCGAAAATTGCAGCTTCTCGCCACTTTCAGCCTATAACTGTAAGAAATATAAAGATTTTTATAATTTTTCTATGACTGTTTGTTTCTGTACCAATTAATTTCGAAGAAATATTCTGGTTCTATATATGACATAAATCTCCAAAATCTGTTGTTTACATTTTCGATAAAAGAGTTGCATAAAATAATCTTTACTTTTTTCTTCGCGATTTCGACCGGTCGAAATTTTTTCATAAAATCTGCATGCCATCCAGTAAACTAATTCTTCTAATTTTCCACTAAACATCAAGCCGTCTGTCCTATTTTTAAAAAATCGCTCTATTTTAAATGGTGCTCGAATATCGAATAGGAATAAATGCACATACGTACATACATACATGGAAAACATTGAATTTTATATATATATCTTGTTGCATTTATATCTATATCGTCTATACGCATCACAATATACGTAGAGAAATAATTAAGTTCAAAGTATCGGACGTAACATGGTATACTTGGTACTCTTCCACAATAAACAGCGTTTAGAGATGTGCAGGTTTTTACCTGCAATATAATGTTCATAATATTCTACGAGTAGAAATAAGAAAAATATATGAATAAGTATAATAATATATTATATTACATATTATACCATTATATCCTTCTATTTTCATTACGACTTTTGCAATTATTTCTTTGATAACTGCAAATATGAAAACTTGTTATTAAAATTACCACAATATTATTGCACACAAACCAAGTTTATAACGTAGCAATATACTTCTCTAGGGACATCTATTTAATAAAAAAAAAAAAATTGTTTTAGAAGAAATTTTTATTCATGGACATGTCAAACTGTATATATCCTAAATCATCTATGACATATTATTCGACTGATAAATTAAAAAGAATTAATGTTTACTGAAGTGAGATACTACATATGTACCTGTATCGTATTGTTCTTTGGAAATAGGCGAAAAAGGTGCACTTAGCCGAGTCAGTGGAATAAGGACATTTGGAGAAGTATTGTCGTTATGTCGAGGTTGTGCTACGTACATAGAAAGGGCCAATGCATGCAAATTGCGCGTAGAATAAATGCACCTCCACGTAGTAGTAGCGTAAAACAGGATCGGCACTAGGAACGATATAACCCTAGGAAACGACGATTATTAGTCACTTACTGGAATACGTGGCATGAAAAATTGCGAACACCTTGAATATAAGCTAATATGGGAGAGTGTTTATGGGGAAATTGACATTCTAATGCGTATTCAGAAGAGAATGTAAACAGGCCACGCACGCGAGTTATAAAAGTCCATTTTAATTTGTTTCTTAATTTACGGCGAAGAAAAATTAGTTGTCGTGTTGAGTATCACCAGTGACTAATTATAAATTGCTTCGTACATTAATCATTATCAAAGATTGCGAATAAAAGGATGTATAAGCGTAAGAGAAGTAGCATTATCCGCTATAAATGTATTTATTTAAAAATTATCATTCGTTTTATTTATGCAATCTCGTTTAACTTCGACTTCAATCAATTAACAATTGCTACGCTACTGACTTTAATGGAAACACCGTCAGTGGGTTGTTCCGCAAGAAGTCTAAGCTAGTGAAGGGTTGAAAAGGAGGGGAACAAGGGAACGACGCGAACACTGACCAGTCGCTTATATAGTCAACGAAGATTAGCATAAGGTTGCACGCGAAGCTGACGTTCAGGAATAGGATAAGGGAGTAGGTAGCCGTTTCCTCGGCTACCTTACCTCTCAACCTACAACCGACTGTGCGTACGACTTCTGCCTCGCTCATTTTCCGTCTCGTAAAACGTAGACCTGTATGGAAATCTTTATTTATAGAAGTTGACATTTATGGTGCGAACGAAACGCAAGCTTATTAGATGTATTTTACATACAGTACGTCAGATATAGTTTACATATATTATATAATTAAGTGAAAAATTATAAAGTAATTATAAATTATAATTAATGCGATAACGTAAATTAATTGTATTCTCCGATATAATTTTATCTCTGTCCGTTTAGAATTTATATTACGATTTTTATGCTTTCTTTGTTTAATTTTACGTAATAGAAATTGTATTACAAGGATGATATACATTTGGTATTTTAGGTACAGTTTATTTATTTATATAGTGCGGTATAGTTCATTTGTATCCAAGAAAGATGTGTAACTGGTTTTAAAAAACAAAGTAAATGTTGTTCATCTCTTAGTTCAATTTTATGAAGTATCATACTATCGTGATACAATAATATAAAGTTAAAGTGTTCGATTTAGTTTTAGCGTTGAAGTTTCTGTTCTTTGGTATCGATCGATGTGGTTATGGATTGACTTTATTTTAAGAATGTTAATTTTGCAAATTACTTTTATTCCATACTCTTGAATATTTGTTAATTTCTTGCATTATTCTTGTAATTAAACTTTCGAGACAAGTAAAATGCACACGAAGAAGTATATACCATACAATTCGTCTTCCTATGTTTTATATAGTTATTAAACAAAATCACGAATTTTATTTTCATTTTATTTTCATTGCTGTGAATAATACTTTTACTTATTCAGCATTTCATTACATTTAGTGATACAAGCGATATAACGAAGAGCAGCTTCAAACAACAACTTCTTGAGCCAAACCTTGAAAACCATTGCTTCAGATTTTCCAGTTAAATATG
Source organism: Bombus fervidus (assembly GCF_041682495.2). NCBI lineage: Eukaryota > Metazoa > Arthropoda > Insecta > Hymenoptera > Apidae > Bombus > Bombus fervidus. The sequence continues at coordinate 7,523,130 of NC_091524.1, forward strand.
TATCAATCAAAGACACGTCTCGTCAGAATTTTTCGGCGAACATTAATCGGATTCTTCTGTGGTTAATCGTACAATGGCGTGTACGGTTAAAGTAAATGTCAAGTAGCAGAGTCCTCGCATTAAACCACGACGATAGAATATCTTAAGGGTGAAAGGGACCATGGAGTGTGACTGACCCATTGAGGTCAGCAGTAGGCATAGTTAATTTGCATTTAAACAATGAATTCTTCTTTTACTGGTATTTCGTGTTGCGATACTATCGGTACGAGTTACCCCTTATAGTCGTAGTCTTGTCGTAAGCAACGATCTCATAAAACAATTTTACAGAAAATTTCTTGGTCGACCTCAAACGAAATAGAATTTAACGTATAAATTTGAAAGGATCATCGTCTTGATCGTAGCTCAGATTTCACGCAAGTGCCATCGCACTTTAATATTATGCGACCCAGTTAAGGGTGTACACGAGCGATATTGTTCCGAGGGTTTGGCTTTATTTTGCATGCCCGTTTTCTCGTTCTAATTTATAGTGGTTCAACGTGAGATAGCGGTTTTTACGTATTACTAGGCAGACAGCCTAAATACGGCTGATATCGTTACATGGTAGCTTTTCGAAGGAAATGTCGAATATATTTGTATGTAGTCTGTGATTGAAGTGTTTCTTCGTTTATATACTTGAACGTGCGAATTCCGAGACACATAAATTTGCTTTTTGATATTTTGAAAATTATTCTATCGTAGTTCATGCGTTTCAACTTATTTAATAATATTTACAACGTACGAAACGAAAGTCTCACCTTTAACTGAAGTGGAGTTTTGAAGTGAAGTGATGTGTAAAACATCGTAGTACACAATCTTGTATTTTAATAAATGCATACGTTGATACATATACAACGTGCAAGTGTGAGTATACTTGTGACTTGTCGAAAACGTTTGTACATGAAACTCTCGGGTATACTCGTGACTGGCCGACAATGTGTTTAATTTGTTTTACACGAATGCAGCGATTGAGAGAATGCAACATAGCGTGTTGAATGCGATACAATAAGTGAAAAGCGTAGGAATAAAGATTAAGGAATACAGCGATCGAGTACAGCTGGAAAATATATTTCCTAATAATTTGCAACAATAATTTAATTTCACTGAAACAAAACAGCTTCCTTCTCTTGTAAATATCAGTACGTAGCAATGTATAATATACCTATGTGAATATCAGGACATTTGAAAGTAGATAATTAGGTACATTTGAGACGCGAAGTATTTAGAAGTAGTATAAATAATATTTATATTGAGTATTTATATAAGGCATGAATTCATTTTAGATCTTTTGATGAATAATGTAATCTTCCCAGCGCCAGTTTCAAGTTTAACTTTCACAAAAGCTGCATTAGATATTCATAGAGTAACCTAATATGTAAAGAGCATGGACCAGTGATTAATGATACTAACATTAGAATGGCTGGAATAATGTTTCGTGAATGTTTCAGTAATACGATTATTAAAGTGATATATTTTGCAGATTAAAAAGAATAGTCAATTATATAAGAAGTATGTCATTTCTCCATCACTATTGTTAGTATTGTAGCATACGTAACATGAAGTAACTTTATTTTAGAAAGAAAAGATTTGCATGCTTTCCTGAGTAGCATAATAATAGGAAATTGTATAACAGTAGAATTTCTGTATTACGAACTTACGTATAATGTACATATTATGCATGTATGGTATGTATATTTCACTTTGATAATGTGAATGTAGCAGAGCCCAATTATATCGATCTAAAAGTTAATTTAAAGTTTTACTAGCTGAAAATCTATGAATACATAAATTTAATTATTGGCATTTTCAATAATAGATATTTTACAGGAATATAGAGAAACATAATAAAAGTTAAATAATCCAAATTATTAATAACAGTTGACGTCAGTCGATGAAGTAAGGAATATTAATATATTAATGAATCAATTATTTATTTATCAAACAGAAATATAAAGTGTACAATGGTACAAGTGTATGTAACATATTGACGTGCAGAGATCATGGTTAAATTAATTTTTCTTATTAACCAGAGTTTCTCACGAACTTGGAAGTGAGATTCTTCCAAACTATAATCGCTTATATCTACAATAGTAATTTACTATTAATACGGATTATTAAGACAAAATACGAATAATGAAAATATGAATTCGATAATACAAAATATTTGTCACTGTCAATTTTTAAAAATACTATGAAATAAATATTAAATACATACTAACGCTTATACGAAGTGTGACTATTTACAAGAATTATTCTAAATTTGCACTTCTTACGAAGTTATAAATACTACCGCGCAAATAAGAATTTTTCTCCATCGTATTATCGTCGTTGTTCAATTACAATTCCGTCGTTTCTATCTTTTTACCAAGAGGATTAACGATATTGTTTTGCGTTCTATATATTGGAGAACTTCGATGAAAGTCATTTGGTATATTTGCCACACTTCCCGCGCTGCAAATAAAATTTATTATTTCTAATTTTAATACTTACTATATATATTCTAATGTTTACTATATGTACTTTATTAATTATTCATTTTATTTATTTCGCATAAATACTACTGTTACTTTATTGTGTCTACTGATAATCATTTAATCCTACTATTATCCTAATTAATTAAACTTATTAATAGATTGTATGACAGTATGTAGATATACTTAAACATCATATCAATTAGAAGTAAGTAATATTTACCTTGAAATGGAAGACGCTCTTGGCTCGATATAGTACGGTTTATCATCGGTTCTTTGGTTTGTATTAGCTTCGTTCATTATTTCTTCGTTGTTCAATGCATTTTCATCGAGGGAATCCCTCTCAGACGTGTGACTAAGTGATTCGTCACTTTTAAACCACTCATTCTCGTAAGCGTGCATCCATATAGGATTGGAACCTTCTACACTATGCTTGTTTGTATTCGGTACACGACCAGGCCCTCTTATAAATTCTGCATCTGATGTTCCTTAAACAAATGTGAACAAATTAAGTTTTGAAAATTATATTAATAAATAAACAGCGGTGGTTGGCAATAATTTAAGCACATAAGGTTTTGTATAAACGTCAGAAATTGTAAATTGAATAATAATTTTAAATCAGCATGTAATATGTATTTCAGACATTATTTCATGTATAAAACTATAATTTTTCTTACATGCATAATTATATATACATGCTGACTGTTGCTCAATGGATATTCAAATGTGTCTGTTATCGAATAACAAAAGGATATAATATATAATTCAGTTAGAATCATTTGCTATCAGTAAATACATATGCAGATATTAAATATACCTATATGGCCATACGTATACATAAAAGAGGAGTACATAAAAGATATATACTGTAAAATTTGTTCTAGAAACTTCCTAATTTTAGGAGAATTACTTATTGAATTGATTATTCTATTATTTCTTACGCTTATGTGATAACGTTCTACGATAAATCCAATTAATTTTTTGGAATTTTCCATTAATATCTTGAACTGATAATGTCTTATTAATGAAAAACAAGGTATTATGCACAGAATCGTGATATTTACCAAACGGTGATGCATTTGCGGCTTTCAATTGCCTGCGGAACGAGGCTCTTTGCGAAATGCACAAGGCTATGCACAGAATTAGCAGAGCTCCTAGGAACAAGGTCAAAGTCAAAAGCCAAAACGTGGTTCCTGCTTGCTCGTACTGAACAATCGGTTGATATTGAGCCGGTTGCGTGTCGAGAACATTGAATTCCTTAAACAGACCATCGAGTTTCTCTATATTTCTGTCGACTAATTCCAGGACTTCCGACACTTCAAGAATGGAATTGTCTCGACGATTTACAAGGTGCATGTACAAATCGGTCTTTGTTCGATCGACAGAACCGTCGTGATTCTCGTGGATTTTGTACTCATCAATGTTAACTATCGCTCCAGTCACGTTGCCCAGTGTCCTAAAAATTTACGTTACAGAATTGTAAAATTTTGTTCTACATGGAAATTATCTTCTACGTTGTTCATAATTGAAAATATATAATTACAAAAAGTAATCTATTAGAATTAATATAATAGATACTTTTGTGACTTCTGCGAAGTGTATGTTTGCAATAATTATTTTGTAACTTCTATATATAACACAATATTGGATATACCAATGTAATTACGATAACTGTGTTTCATACTAATGAAATTTCAAAATGTTCTTATACTTTCACGTTTTATTATTTCGCAGATCGTTGTAAATATCGATAAAGTTGTAGAATTATTAATACACAAGTAGTGATATAAATTCAATCAAAATTCTAGTGTTTATAATTTTAAAAACTTTCAACACTGACTCTCTGAACGTTTCTATTCTGTTCCGGACTTCCGGTGGATGTTGCCGCAACACGAAACGGACCCTCTGATCTTCTCTTAGTAAATAAATAAATACTCTCGCAGTATCTTCTAAACCATGGGTATCATTGGCTAACACCTGTTTAAATACATTAATAAAATTTGACTAATAGTAATATTATTAGATACGCCTTATATAAGATGTAGTATTAGTAATAACAACCATGATCTCGTGACTACGATTATATTTTATTAGCATACTATGCACGAAACTACACTGTGAGATTACGAGATATGATTTCTTTTAAAATTAATTTGATTTACCATAAAATCAAAATATCCTTTCATCCCTCTCTGAGGGTCGAAATTTAAACTCACTATCCCAGTGAGTTTATTAACCAGAAAAGGTTGCAGCTCAATATCATCCAAACCTTCTGTCAAAGTCATGTGAATTTTACCAACTTGGTAATAATTAACTATAGCATTGTCACCTGCGTCCAAGTCAATCGCCTGAAACAAAACCGTAAATTTCTATTGTTTAAAACAGGTAACAATAAATTATCCGTACATTTTATGTAGTTCTTTTTCTGTCAGATGACATTCGGAACAATTTTTTAATGTTCACTTCAACAATGACGATAGTTCACATGCATTCTTACTGCATGATTTTATTCGGTACACTGTTATGTTATTTGTTACGTTATTAATTTCGTTAATACACTGGAAATCGAAATACCTTGCATATTATGTATTTTTCTTAAAAATTATTTGTACCATTTATACCATTATTGTAATATACTATCTGATGAATAGATTTTACCTTGACTTGCATAAATTGCGTGCCAAAATCAGCTTCTGTAGTAACTCCACCCGTGAATATCTTACTAACAAACTTGGGTGGATTATCGTTTATGTCCATTACATTTATAACAACTTTCAATGTAGTATCGTCCGCCTCGTCGGAAAGCGTTCCGTTCGCTGGGACAGTATTACAATCTTCTGTCGCTTTCACAATTAACAAATGTTCCTCTTGCTGTTCCCTGTCTAACGTTTTCGCAGTCTGAAACGATTAATTGTACGTTTTAAAAGTTGAGTATCTAGAAAATCTCTCGTAAATTTTCATTGTTCACACAGGCCATCCGGTACATAATGTAGCTTTTGTGTTTGCTGAATTGAAAGCAATCGAACTTACGAAAAAAGCTCTATAAAAGAGGAATAGATAGCTTTATAAAAGGATGACAAGAACTTATAGAATATGAAAGAAAATACGTCACTGATTAATTAACGATAAGTAATTGCTACAGGTATATATCAAACTTTGTTATTTGTTCGTCACTTACAGTTAATTCGTGTCTAAAGATATCGAGGATAAAGAGTCCATCATCATTGCCGCTGATTATAAAGTAACACACTTGAGTAGGAGGATCGTCAAGATCATCAACTTCGTCCCTATCGACAGTTTCTGGTAATTGTACAGCTTCAGAGCCAGCAGGTTGCTCTTCCGTGAAGTCAATCTTGAATATGTCTACCAAAAACTGAGGCTCGTAATCATTGATGTTTCGCACATAAATAATCAGATCTAGATCCGTGCTGAGAGGAGTTGGAGTTCCTAGATCGTATGCTTCTACCCTGATCTATGAATGAGAATTAACAACTATTATTATCTTATACTCGATGCCATTTGTGTCAAATATTCTACGTACTTCAATTAGTTTTCGAGCGATTTGATTATATGGTAAAATCATCGTACACAGACAACGATGTCAATTCTTTTTTAAATTAAATGGAGTTATTAGAGCGATACAAACGTTTATCATTCAGAAATAAAATCCAAGTTTCTGTTTTATTCGCATTCTATAATTCTCTATCCAGATTAAAATAAAAATAAAAATTGAAATCGATATTTCCAAGGTGATATTGGGAAAAAGACAGTTTATAACACATCTACTCTCGATATCTATAAGTTTGAGTATATGATTACACGGTGCAAATTTATCAAAGTGTAAAAGTAGAGAATAAACGTACATGTACATGTACCATGTCTTCTCCCGTGTATTATTCTGTACTTTTTTTTTTTTTTTTATAAAGAATGTAATTTGAATTACCTCGTACAATTTCTGCGTTTCTCTGTCTAACGGGAGTTTTAGTGAGATAATGCCAGTGGTATCATCGATGTGAAACGTTCTCCAATGACCAGCCAAATCTTGCTTCAAACGATAATGAACGTCACCATTTGGACCAGTATCGGCATCTTTGGCTTCAATTTGTATGATCGATGTCCCGACTGTCACATTCTATAAATTATATTCGTCAGAACAGCACGAACAACGTGTAGTACAGCATTATTGCAAATTCCTTATATGCATAATGGGATATTGCATTAAAAAAATCGTTTTACTTTTCAAAGTAAGTTGGTGAAAATGCCTTAAATAAAGTAATACTTATGTCAAGAGATTGGCAATCCAAGTGACAAATTAGCTCATTTTTCCTAGTCGAATATACGAAACATTCGAACACGACAGTATAAGAAACAAGCATAAAAATTTACATTAACACGAGTGCAAATTTACCTCTGCAACTCGAATAGTTGTATTATGCTGTGGGCTAATAAAGACTGGCGGATTGTCGTTGTAATCCGTCACACAAATATTTAAAACAGAAATGTCTTTATTGGAAGGACTACCAAGATCTCGGGCTTCCAGATGTAACGAATAATTCCCGAATTTTCCTCGAAGTGAATGTGCCGCTTTTATATTTGCCGTCCAATAATCCGCTTGTTCTAGGATGAATAAACCTAATCGAAAGAGTCAACATTTACGTTATTATTGGCTTTCTTACACACATGATATGTATAAGATGTTTCGTTAGATATTGTTCATAGTCATCTCGTAGAATAACGAAACGTAAACTCTTTATACAAACCTAATTCATTTCCAGAAAGAATTCTAATTTTCATACGACCATTTGGAGTTGTTGGATCATCTGCATCCTTTACCTTAATGGTAAAAACTAAATCTTTCACGTCATGGAATTCTGATATGGTAACACATGTTGGAGGTATGTCCATTTTTGGTGGATTGTCGTTGACATCTGTTACAGTGACCCTTCAAAACGAATTTTTTTGCAAATTATTTGAAACTATTAAAATATTCTGTTCGTGAATAATGCGTAAACCGTTATAATAATGTTTCCAAGTTAATGCTTCTGTCTCGATATTAGTATTTCATACCAATAAAGGTAGCACAGATATTAATTCGAGAGATAATTAATTTTCACAGACAGCAGAATTTACACAAATAATTAATTTACACAGATGAATCGCAAATATATATATATGAATCTTATTATCTTATATGGAATAGCTAATAAATTATATAATGAATCTCTTAAATAAAAGGAACAGTTGAAATATGTCAAGTGTGCATTCTAAAATGCATTCCATAAATACAATACATCAAGTTGCTGTTAATGTTTTAAAATTATCAAATTGTCAATATGACTTAATTCTTAGAATGGTTAATTTTTATGAAACGGATGTCAATTGTAAGATGAAAGTAGCTTACTTGATCTGCTTAAACGCATTTCTCGATTCCCCAGCTGTATAACCGAACTGATAGTTATCCCAAGCCTCTATGACTAGAACGTAATTTTGTTTATCTTCCCAGTCAATCGAATCTGCTACTGTTAAGACGCCAGACTCAGGATGAATGGCAAATGTACCCTGTATTATAAAACATTTTTAATAAATTCTTTCTGCTGTCGTAAATCTTCATAATGCATAATCCATATGACAAACTTATGTTAACGACATAACGAAAAGTACGCTTACCTGGGACGACATTCTATCTAATAAATATGTAATTTTTCCATAATCTCCGCTATCAGGATCTCTAGCTTGAATGGTAGCAACTTCTGTACCGATCTTAGCGTTTTCCATCACAGTCAAATTACTGATATCAGTTACAAAGTACGGATTATTGTCATTTTCGTCCAGTACTTGGACGTATACCTCAGATAAACTCGATCTGCGAATAAAATAGAAATTTAGTAATAGGACCGTTACTGTGTTAATTTTAAGAAAGGTATAAAAATATAGTGACATCGATCATAAGTTCTTGATCTTGCGTTTAGATTTTTTACTATGGTAAAGCAAACATGATAAAGGTCATTTTTCTTAAGGTAATTTAAAATTAATGAAAGGCACTTTACCTAGGTGGAATTCCTGAGTCAGTGGCACGTACAGTTAGATTAAGCCAGGAATATTGTTCTCTATCGATTTTATTCGCCACGACCATTTCACCTGTTTCAGAATCAAGATGAACTAAATCTGCCAGTTCTTTAGGACTTTCTAACGAATACGTAATACTACGATTCTTATCCGCATCATCAGCAACAATGCTCGCAATATTTATGCCATTTTTACTGTTCTCTGTTACAGATCGTCTATAAAATGGTCTGCGAAATCTTGGGTTATTATCGTTTTCATCTTCGATTATTATGTTCAACGTAGCTGAAATTACAAGCTTAAAATTAATCTCAAACAATATACCGTACCGTATTTGAAAGGAAGAGTAAAAATCAAAAAAAGTAAAAATAATAATAATAGAAACAAAACAATTTTTTAAATATTGCACCTACAGAAACTATTACATATACACATATATAATATTAAAGCACGAATAGGATTTTAGAAGTAATAAATTTAATATTAACTTTATCAATATTAAGAACCGTTTAAGTATACTAATTCCTATTATATTGTTAGAAAAATATATGATATTATTCGTTATGATATTTAGGTAGAGAAATTTTCATTTAGGTTTTGTTTCTTTATAAAAATTCGAATTTGCCTAAACATCCACGGTCTAATTAATAACATGCTCGTGAAAGAATTTCAAATATACTCTAAACTTTGTTTTTTCTACTTTTACTGAAGTATACTAACCGGATGCAGTCTGTATTCCTCTGAATGCAGCTAAATCTTCAACAACTAACCCCAATCTTATCGTTTCCACTCTTTCTCTGTCTAGCAATTTAACCACGCGAAGCAATCCATCGAGTGCATTTAATTCCAAAGCGGACAAATAATCATATTCTTGGATTTTAATTAGCGTTCCTTCCTCGTTTCTTGCCTCCGAAGAATTTGGATCGATACGGTAACGTAATATCGGCGCTATGTCTGGATCATTAGCCACAACACGATGCACGTACGCTCCAACCTAATAAAATAGCGCAAATTATCAGACATAATCATTTAATTTTCTTTTACAAAGAATATGTTTCATAGGTGAGAGATCGTGGTAGACGATTATTTCATTAGATAGAAAAATTCGAATTATGAACTGAATAACTCAACAAACAATTAGTCAAACGAATTTAACGATTTAAACGTTTATTAACGTTCATTTTTATATAAATATTTGTAAAGCACATTTGTATATCTGCTTGTGTCATGGAAAAATGTTTGAAATACGCTACTGTATGTATACAGGGTGTCCCAGATTTGTTCAACCAAACTTTGTAAGAATATTGTACGAGCATAAATGACAAAAATATTACATAAACATAGGTTGTTTAGTCTCGTTAAAAAATTATATGGAATATAGACAAAACAATAATTCAGTATACAACAGTACAGATTCACAAATTATGCTTCTTTATTACTATTTATTTATTTATTTATGTATACACATATACATACTAGGACTTTACGTGTATTAAAAAAATATGAATACGTATTCCGAACTGATAGGGACAATTGGTTAATTAAGACTAAGCACGATCAAAATGAATTGGATGGATTGGAGATATGTAATATTCCTCTACATTGGAATTTAAATACGTACTTGTGTATTTTCACGAATGGTCACCGTACCGGGGTCGATAAAGACGGGTGGTTTATTATTAACGTCTACGATAGTGATATTGACCAGAACTTCGGCCGTTCTTTGGATTTCCGTTCCACTATCGATCGCTATGACGTTCAAGCTGTATCTCGTGGTCTTCGGTGAAGTCAAATCTGGATCTAAATTGGAACCCGGTGCAACTCTAATTACACCTTTTTCTGGACTAATCACAAATTTATCACCTGCACCGCTTTGAATTCGATAAACTAATTTATTGTTGGGTGAAGATAAATCCTTATCCCAAGCTTTGACCTGTAATAAATATATTTCCCCATTATACTCTGTCCTAATGATTTCTATTATTAACGGACTGTGAATTTGCATGCATTTATAGAAAATTTAAAAATGCAAAATTCCACAGAATAATGTGAAACAATCTATAAGATATCCTATTTTACACAAATAATTAATTGATACGTAAATGCTGTAATAAATACAATGGTGTATAAATATCTTTGGCTATTGTACATACTACTAAAGTTTATTCAACTTTGAAATAAATTTCATCGCTATGAATTAAGGAACAAAAGATTTTACTATAGAACGTAAAACATTGTTGTTACTAAATACAAATCGAATAGATTAAACAGTATCGATATCCAATAATAGTTAATTAACAAATATATATTTATGCTGGCATTAAAATTTGGAAATTAACCAATGGTATATACCTGTACTACACTGGTACCTCCAGGCAGGTCTTCAGGGATGCTTCTCTTGTACAACGTTCTCTCAAATGCAGGTGGATTGTCATTGATGTCCTTCAGATAAATAATTAATGGCGCATCTGAGCTCAAACTTGGAGTACCCATATCCCTAGCTCGTACCGTCAATCTCAATGGACGTACTGATGTTTCCTTGTGTCCTTGACTAATAGGCAAGGCTTCATAATCCAAGGGCATCGTGGGGATAATTATGCCGCGCTTTGAATCGATACTAAAATTCCGTGAAAATTCTCCCGATACCAAGGCATACGTCACTTCGCTGTTCTTCGTACCTGTTACGAATTTGACGAAAAAACGCTTAGATTTTTTAACACCAACGTTAATATCGATTTATGTATCGTAGATTGAATATTTTACTTAAACTGTATGTACATTGTGTTTCATTATTTTGCGTGTTATTTTTCATGTATTTTTTAAATCCTCTTAATGTGCACCATGATGCACGTGTCATGCAAAAATGAACAGACTTATTCCTTAACCTAATATACATATCGATGAAAGTAAGTTCCAAACCATTCAAATCGATGTCAAACGCTTCGACGATTAAGGGCGATTGGAAATGATCTTCGTTCTCCAAAAGCACTGCTTCGTATTTGTTTTGTAGAAATATAGGAGCATTGTCGTTAACATCCTTCACATTGACGACCAATTGGACGGTATTGCGATTACCTTTGCCAAGATCATCTCTTGCCTCAACGGTTAAATAATGTCGAGATACCAGTTCTCGATCGAAGCTTGGCCCCGGTTCTTTAACCGTGATCAGTCCTGTTAGAGGATCCATCGATAACCTGCAATTAGTAAAAGGAAATTATGGTGTTACATGACATTGAGATAAAAGCATTAGTAAAATTTCGTATACTTTCGTTTTCAATTCCGTAAATTAATAATATACTCTTCTTTAACGTTTAATAAGCTAATCATTTTAAAAGTGACTGTTTTGTTTCTTTTTCTTTCAATTTTGAGGACAACCCTGGATGTAATTATAAATCTAAGACTGTTTTCCAATTCTAGATGTTTGGTAATCTTAATTTGAAACGTCAATTTGAATGACTTCGTGTTTTAAAGCTTACACATGCGCAATACTGCCTCCTAAATTAGTGTATCTAATTCCACGTGTTCCAAAATTCCCGCTATCTTCGTCCAAGGCTTGAACCCATGCCACCGTGGTGCCGACGGCGCAATTTTCCGGAATCGATACCTCATACATGTCCTCCGTGAACTCTGGATAATTATCGTTCTGGTCTTTTATGAAAACGACTACCGGCACTTTACTCTGCTTCGGTGCCACTGTTACCACTTCCTTTGCGATTAATGTGAAATTTACCTCTGAAATTACGAAATTATTTTCCATGAACAAAGGCAAAATAGAGTTACTTTGAATAAACTTAGAATAGGAAATATAATTGTTGATATTATGCGAGACGATGACACAGAGGATTTAAAATTTTAGAAGCTTTTACTCATAGAGAAGGGAAAGTAAATGCAATTAATTAACATAAGACTGAAGATCGATATCGATCCGACGTAAAATAAACTTTTCTATTGACGAGCATTTGATATTACAAGTGAGTCATCTCATCGCATGTAGCCAGAAGAATCGATTTGCATTTCTAACTTCATACCAAAGGAATACTTGGAAACATATCATTTACGTGGAATTTGTATAGATATACAAAGAAAACACATTAACTATTCCTCGTAAATATGGAAACAAGCTTTTGTATTTTACATTAACGTGAGTGATTTTAAAGATTGTCTGGATTAAAGATTGTAAATATTTATTAGCTCTTTCTTTATCACTTTGTATAAATTAATGCAGCAAACAGTAAAAGTCAATTATGAGTTGTTATTAAATTTAAATAAAGGGAGAGTTATATAAAACAATTGCGATAGATTGGAAGTAAAACAAATGTCAAAATCGGTGAAATAATTCTTTGATCAGAAATAATTGTTTTTATTTAAACATAAGACGTGTAGCGTAAATTGTCGTTCAAAAATTGTTAAATATACCTATATACGTATATAATCTTGGTTTCATTTCTTAAAATTAAACCGTAGTACATCGCTGTCACGCATTAATTCTATACAATTTTAATAAAGAAATCGATGAAAGAATGATTGAATAATTATTTAAAATACCTGATCTACTTTCAAAATCTAGTTTGCTGGAGTTTTTCACGCGTATAAGAAATGGAGCTTCGTTAATTCCTCTGGACGGAGTCACGTCGAATATTCCGTCATCGCCGTCAATAAACATTTTAAAGGTACCATTTGTTCCCTGAAAAAGTAAAATAAATCTTCATAGAATAAACGAGCCCGTCTGAATTTTACCCAGGACATTAAAGAAATGCGTATTTTACATAATTAAAAAAATTATGCTATAAGTTTGATGAACTGCTTCATCGCTCAAGCGAAGGTAAAAGTAAAAGTAAAGAATTTGTAGCTATTCCTGCTACCTAAGAGACGAATAACGTTAACAGTGCGAAGTTTCGTACGTAACAGTGTTACATTTGCATATTATATAATTCAAGAATTTGGATGGCAAGTTTTTTGAAGTTTCTCATGGATCGAAGTTAATTGTGAAACATCATACAAATTGCGAATTAGTAGATGCAGTAAAACTGTTAAAAGAGAAAAAATCTAGCAAAACGGAATATAAATCTCGCAATGTTTTGAAGTTTAAAGTTCGATGAATTACAAATATGGAAGAAAACATAGAAAAGGAAAATACTGCAATTGAATATTGCGAATATTTGACTTAAAATTGGAAAGATCGATAGAAGAATATCTCTTCTTTCATCGACATCAGATGTTAGTACTGAACCATAAAGTGGAATAAAATCTTATTTTGGAATGGAAAGCACTAATTGTAAAATACGTAGAAACGCAAACACAACGTTATCATAGAATATCGTCATCTTAATTTCAAACAGTATCTTTGAAATTTCATGTTCTCAGAACTGAATCGTCATTTTCTCTCATATATTTTACAGTAATCTCGTGAAGTTATCTAAACTCTTTTTCTCACCAAGTCATGATCGTAAACTTCCGGAATTGCATCCCCGATGAAATTAACCGGCGTATTATGCGGTGCATTTTCGTTTATCTCGGCACGATATCTCGCGCTTCTGAACTTTGGAGTCTCATCGTTCACGTCCGTTAGAATAATAGTAACTTCGGTCGAAACAGACGGTGCAGGCACAATATTCGATACTTCTCTCACGGTAATTTCCAAGATAAAAGTGCCCTCGGCATTTTCCTCTGCTTCACGATCGAGTTGCGCCCTGGTGAACACCAAACCGGAAGTCGTGTCTATGTCGAATAAATACCTCGGACCTTGCGTGATGCTATATGTTACTTTATTATTTATTCCTTTGTCACCGTCCACTGCGCGAACTACAAAATATTTCAAGTAATTAATAAGATGTGTTCTGTAATTTAATGTTACATTAGATTGTCTCGAAAGTCCCTTTAGTTTTATAGGGAAATAATAGATGCACAACATGTTTTATTTTATTTAATTTTATTGAATTATGTATGTTCTATATGGATCATATAAAAATGTTGTTCATCTACTATTTCCTTATAAAACGAAAGGGACTTTCAGGACAACTTAATATATTGATTTCATTATGTAATTGGCGTAATATAGTTGACTAGATGTTAACTTTGAATCTACAAAATTATAGATCTGATAGAAATTATTTATCGATCAGGACGTTTGCTTCTGCCGAAAAGCATAGTTTTATATTATTAATATGATTTCGTAAGTATCGAATATCTCTTTAAAAAATAAGCTGTTCAACCTCGTTTTTAAGTTAACGATAATTATATGACAAATATCTGACAAACTTTCCCTTTTGATTTTATGTTTGCTGATTCCTACACTGTTCAATATTGGTAATAGGTTTGCTGACCTTGAAGAACGGATGTGCCTATTCTTGCATTTTCACTGATCCTGGCAACAGGTGTTATGGTTATGAATTCTGGAGGTTGATCCTCGACGTCCTGAACCTTGACGAGTATCGCGGTTGTTCCCGTGTTTACCTGAAATAATTGCCAGTGAATATACAGTGAAAACTATTTGTATGTCGTTGTTACAACTATAACAAAAATTGTCATTTATATATCATAACACTTGTTTAGAGCGTTAAGTTAAATCATTCTAAGTATATAGGCATTTTCGTAATCTTTCAGATATTTTAAAAAATAAAAGTATTTTTAGAAGTAACGTTAGCACTGCTATAAGGGCTCTATCTTGAATGAAATCCTCATACCCTCATATTTACGATAATAGGCAATGTCAATGACAGATAAGTCTCCTTTTACGTATTACGATATAGGCAGAGTGAACTAAACCTTCTAAAAGTAATTGAATTCGTACAAATTTATGTAATTGTTTTAATTAATCATAATATAATACTAGACAGTACTAAATCTTCTTAATCCTTTTCTGGAAGAAATTTCTGTAAGATGTTCTTCAGATATTACGTGTATAGTGTTGGTGGATTAACTTTTATTCGTATACATTTATTACTGTAAGTGTATGATATACAGTTACATTATGTACTTGATCATATTTAATAATAGAGAAAACATGTCTCTTTCCATTTTTACGATAAATCAACTGTACAAATACTTTTGTCTCTTCCTGTATACATTAATTCGTAAATGAACTCTGATCAGAAGCAAAAAAAAAAGTATCTTAACTGAATAAATGGATATTTCATGTATTACAATCTAATATTGCAGCTAAAGTTAGTATTCGCAGGTTTCCTAATACCTTTTTCTCACCATGTATAGCACACTCCGGAAACTTTTGAATATATTTTTAAACGTTAAATATTTTTCGCGCTTTAAAAATGCCAAGAAGAACCGTTTAACTTATTTACATACAATTGGTTAATTAAAATTCAACCTCAAAGTCCTTCCTGGAAAGGTGGCGGAAATGTTTTCTGTTTTTGTGGATCATCATTATGGTACCTTAACAGTTTCCGCAGCAAGCCACAATTTATGACCGTAATTCGGTTTGTTACGTGTTATAAACTGATTTCCATAATTGTACTTTTTTTACTCGACGCGATCACGAGAGAACTTTGACTAAATTCCTGATCGCCGCAAATTATCGGCGACTTTAACGTAATTTTTATTAGTAGGACGAGAGAGATATGCGCTGTTGAATATGCATTACAATTAAATTTCTGAATTTGATACGATTGTAAAGATACACGGCACGATATTTAAAAAACAAGTTCCATCTATTACATATAAATCGTATTTATATTAACTGTACCCACAAATCCAACGGTATGAGCAAGCTAAAGCGAACAAAGGTATTTCGATTTCAAATATTATCGCAGATCGTAAAAACTCGGAATATTCTTCATACATTTAAATTATTTAGATCAACGCCAAACACAAACCTTTTCGTTTATTGCTCGATCGATTGCCAGAATTCTCAACTGATATAAATATTTTTTTTCGTAATCCAGACGGCCAACAAGGCGGATGACACCCTTTCCATTGACAGTGGAAACGCTGAACACGTCATTATCACCGTCAAGTTCTTGGAGGTAGTAAACCACCTGACCATGTGCTCCTAAATCCGCATCGGTGGCTTCGACCGTTGTTAAAATACCCGGCCCGGAGTCTTCACGAAGCGTCAAGGAAGTGGGATGTGGACGGAAGATTGGCACGTTGTCATTAACATCTTCCACCAGAAGCAGTAAACTTTGCGTGATGAAATTTCCTTCACCGAGTCTTCCGTCTGTCAGAGTCAACACTAACGCGTACTCGTCCTTTACCTGGCAAAAAGACACGCGCAACGAAGTTTTTAGACATATTGCTAATTTGCAGTTTCAAATTTGTTGCTTCTGGTAAACGAAAGTTTTTAATATTTAGAAAAAAGAAGTTCGATATTATTGTAGTTTAAACTTGATGTATTTATTTATTTGATCAAATATTTTGTATCTTTTTAGTGGGCAATGGTTAGATGATATTAGTGATTAACACTATTCAATTTTCAAAGTTGATCCGATGATTAAACTTCGATACGATCTTTGGGAGATTTTCGATCAAATCGCATTTTTTTAACGTCGGATAATTTCTTTTTAGAACAAATGCTCTTTGCAGCATTTTCTGTGCAGAATTCAGATGAAAATTTGAGGATCGCTCAAACAGTAAAGTTTGATTTATTGCTATACATCCGAGTTCTATTTCAATACGAAACGAAGTTTATTTTTTGACTGACAATATTACTAAGATCTGTTTAGCGATTATGAAAGAAGATGACAATTTTTCTCTTACACATAATGCGATGGTTGTTACTATTTGATGAAAAAATCCTAGAACAGGTAACTTGTATCTCTGCTTTTCTTTCTAAGTGGATAATATAAATATTTAATATCTAAAGTAATGAAGTTTCATCTAATTTAAAAAATACAACCAAATGCTTAAAAAATAAGCTACGCATCATTGGAAACGATTTAAGTTTGCCTGATAGAATTTCTCCCTGTTCTATCGTTCTAAACCTCATAGCTCAGCCCACTTGAAAGGAACATCCTGTAAATAGCTTACAAAAAAAAAAGTTGCAAATGCCAATTATGCTAATAACATATGTGACGGCAAACTGTTCTTTTTTGCATTACTTTCAAGTATAGAAAAATGTAGCGTATCACATAGAGGCAGCTAATAGAATTCCCACGTCAGTATCGTCTTAATGTCAAAAAAGTAAGTTGGGAGTGTCGGATGATCATGAAAGCTTGGTAACATGTAAATTACCCTGTCGCTTAGAAAGTGGCAGACTTTTTTTTATTATCATAAACCGATCGCGCGAGAATCACCATCGGGATACGTGCATCGTCAAACCAATAATCACAGGACATGCGGTATTCTTCAACAAGAAATTAAACCGCACGGAAATAGTAACGTTTAAGAGAGACGATGATGACAAAATAACAACTTCCACGAATAGATCATCGAGCGTAGATCGCTAGTTGCACGCTTCTTTAGCTCGTTCGCTCGTCCCTGAGTTTCTCTTTAATGTCTTCGATATTGCTGTTACCATGATCGATCCTACGATGCGTGAAAGATATTCGAACGAGGAGGATCGCTCGTACAAGATGCACAACGTCGAACGAGAGAACGTAGAAATTATTTTCTCTATCGTAAAATGGGTGAAGGTAAAAACAAAGAACTATTTTTAGTTGCCTTTTCACGTTTTGGAGAAATGTACGGGAACGTGCTCCTTCGTTCAAGTGAAGATGCATTGCCTGACAACTTGCATGTTACAAAAAACAATGCTAAATACATCAATTAACGTCATAAAAATTGGTGCTATTTGGTAAAATATATTATATTGATAAAATTGGGCTATTTGACGAACTTTATTTATCAGAATTTCTTTGGACATATTCCTCCTATTTTTAGCTTCATCTAAAATTCCGCAATTCCAAAATACAATTTCTGAATCTTAAAATTTACATGTCACTTAGTCATCGGGGTGAATCTTAATACACTGCTGCAATTTTCTACTGAATTTACATTACAAAATTGTATATCGTCTGCTTTTAAGGAGGATCAATAACATAACGGAATTGTGCAATAGTTCGCTTTAAGCGATTTCCATTCTTACGTACAACTTGTAAGAATTTTGCTGATTGCTGATATTACCACATTTAATTATGATATCGTCAATCAGTTGCTGACTTCGTTCGTAAAATAATTATACGTTTATTGCTAATGGCTAAAGTAGTACATAATAATATTACCGAAAGGAATAATCAAGTTCAAAGGTGTTACAAAACATTCAAAGTGGTGCTCAAAGAAACAGTTTCGCTGCTAACGAGCGAATAGAATCATTAAAAGGAAATAGACCGGCTAGAGAACGAATTACCTCTCTGTCGAGTAATTTGTTCAGGTAAATATTGGCTTCGGTTGGACTAAAATTCTCGACCCGAATCACACCACTGCCAGGTTGATCTCTAACGCCGAAAGTCAGGCTGTCACCGTCAGGATCGACGCCGCGAAGCCTGTAAATTAAACTGCCTGCAACAGAAACCAGTTGGCACGAATCGCAACACGATACGGCAACGAACAAAGGGCGTAATTAATTTAAATGTACAGAAATGCTGATTCGACTGTAAACATAGTGTACAGGCGTGTAATCTTTGTAAGATAGTTAATGTAAAAAGGAAGTGTAGATCCGTGATGTTTTAAAAAGATAATTATTGTATTTAATAATTATAATCATTATAATTGTTATTATTAAATATTATATATAATTATTAATAATAATTATATAACATTTAATTTCCTGTATAGATTATAGGAGTTGATCGGAATATTGCAAAATATATGCAAGTGTTAATCAAACGAGATGCTAAATGAGAGAAAGAAGTTAATCGCAGAGGAATTTTGTAAAATATTTTTTTGAAAACAGAAGAAGAATTTTCATTAACAGCATTATTCACTTTGTGCGATTTTTCATAGCATGTAATAGAATGGAGTAAAAATATTCGAAGCAGTTAAATAATCATATGTGTTTAAAGTGATATACTGTAGCAATAAATAAGTCTTAAACAAATACCAATTTCTACTCGTCTTTTTAATGATTTTTGCTGTTTTAATTAATTAGGAAGAAGAGAAATACATGTTTTAATATATTTATGTTTATGTTATTCATGTCGTTCGTAGTTATAAATTGAATTTTCGTTCAATTGATATCATTAATAATTCAAACGTGGACATCGTTTGCTGTATAGTTCAACAATAATTCAAATTAATGAGCCCAAAAATTATTATGACTGAAAGTAATTGTATGTTTAATTAAAAAACGAATAACTGTTGTAACGCTTGCAAGCATCAAATTTCTCTTATCTCATTCCTTCATAAATAATTCTTCGCTTATTGTATGCTATTAAATAATTTATAACGAATAATTCGTCAAGCTATAAGATGCTGAAGAATATTCAGTTGCCAATGGTATTAGTGTCATCATTGTTCGAATTTTATACACTATGACAACTAACATTATTTTACATAATATACTGTGGCATACTGAAGCAAAAAGCTTATTAAATCACATTGATCTAGGTTAGATATTCAGAAAATAATACAATGAAACGCCTGTGAATACTCCAGTTTCGTATTGTTTCAGGTTAATAATAATCTTCCACATACTATACACGTTTATTTTAACGTTATATTTCTCACCTGAATAAAATTTATTCAAGTACGGACAAAATCTCTTTAAAGGAAAAAGAATTTCCTTAAGTACTAAATAAGTGTGTTATGAGAACTATGAACTAAATATTAGAAATTTTAATTAACAAAAGAATGGCTCAGAACGATTGTTTCTGAACTATAAATTAAAACGAACTACATGCAAATTTTTTAAAATATTACATTTCATTAAATAATATATATGATTCAACTAGCATCAAGAAGAATTATTTTAAAAAACTACTTGGAGATATATAAATCTTTCTTATTATTTTTCAGATTGAATCAATACCTCGTTAAATTCATAAATTGACATTACTATATATATATGTGTGTGTGTTGTACTATCCAACATCTTTCAAGAATATCTCTATATATATAGATATATATATTCATAAATTGACATTACTATATATATATATAGATGTATGTGTTGTACTATCCAACATCTTTCAAGAATATCTATATATATATATAGATATATAGATATATATAGATATTCTTGAAAGATGTTGGATAGTACAACACATGTTTCACATAAAAGATTTTAATCAATACATTTTGAAGAATTATGAAGCCGTATAATTGGCATTAAATAAATTACACGCATTTCGCCCTTTATAATAACGAGAATGTCTTATTATACTCAATTTATAACGATTATAATTTTAAATTCAATTGCTTAGTAAGTGGAAATTTTAAATCACAAGCTTTTTTTATTCTAGTACGTAGAATAATTCGAAAATAGAGATTGTTGAAATGAGAATAAATGGAATAAATGAAGATATTAGAAGAAAAGAGTAGAGGATAAGTGTGCATTGTACAGGAAATGTACGTATGTAAGAAGAGTATGTGGTTGTGTAAAACGATGTATTATACAACGTATTTCTATATACATATTCTTACCAACTGGCGTATCGGGACCTTCCTTTAACCTAATGACAATTTCCGTCTGGCCGTCGATCAGGAAACGCGGTGGATTGTTCCTGGCCGAACAACTCGCTAAAAGGCAGGCGAACACGAAAGCGAGCCATTCTGACTTAAACCTGCGTCTCTTGTAGGATCGCAACAACCACGAGAACGCGATGATTGGCTTCATCGAGGTCATCTTGATGGCAAGTTTCGCTTAATTAACATGGTTATTTTCGCCCGATGAATGGAAATTAACTCTATTTTGAGGTGAGTTTGAAGTGTGTGCCGATATTGGAACCTTAAATGAAAAAAGAAAAAAAGATTTATTCATTGCTTGGAAGTTATGCATAAATATTATGAATATATATGTTCATATTTCACATGTTCCAGTTAAACATGTTCGACGTTGTTAATGTATAATTACGTTAAAATATAAAAACCTTGTTCATTTTTAATTTGAATCGTAAGTACATATATCAACATATTCGATCTTTTGCAGAAGTTCTTATGAATGAGAAGTTATCATCGTAAGTCTAATTGCAAGGGTAAGAGGAATATATCTATTTTATAAATTAAGAATATTTACATTAAAGTTGGAGAAGAGAAGAAAAAGAAGCAAATTGTGTGCGCGTTTGTGTGGCTGCATATTCTACAAATATTTTTCCAAAGTAATGAGCTAAAATTTATATTAAACTAAACTTGTTTCTTGGTAAGAGAAACATGTAGTTTCATTAATACAAGTTATGTCCTTTTTTAATTAATATAAGATCATTGCAAAGAGTGTAATGTTTAACATCTTGTTTGAGTTATTGAGTATTATGAATTCTCATAAAAATATTGTTGTTTCTTTTTACCTACTATTCAGAATATACTCGTTACAAAGATGTTATGATTAAATATAAATATTAATATAAGATATAAATATTATGATTAAAACAAATTATATATCCGAGCAAATTGGGTTGAAATTCCGTCATCTTTTTAAGACATTGAGAACATCCTACATTTCTCATTTCAAATAGTGTTTAAAACAAGCAACTTCATTTGTATTACAATAACAATTAATTTTATTTGACTTTCACAACGGAAATATAGTCAATTAAGAAATGATCTACAATGCAAAATACAACGCTTGATGTTCGGTGAAGCATCCAAGCAAACGTTATTATCGTGTATATAAGAATATGAAACACATACATTTGTATTAATAAATGAATAGCGAGGTCATTAGAAAATTAGATTGTTTCGATACGCGGAGAAACTTCGTGTAAGCGTACACGCATAGTACAAAATGAATCGTTTTTTCTTTTTCACAAAAATATACAGTCAATGTATATGAGTTAATATAGTCGATATAAATGAATCGACCTCGTAAAAGAAATCAGGTTGATTACGATCATATTACGATGCGCCACTTTCCAAGTGCTTGTCACTTTCTCGCTCGTATTAATCCGGCAACGTGTAATTTTCCTAGGTGGAACCGACTTCGAGGAATTTTCACGGATCCTACAGTTAATTAGTTTAATGGTGCAACGCTAAAGACAGAGGATGCCGTAATTGGTCGAGCAGAGAAAACGTGCTGAGGGAAGATCGAGAATCGAGGCGAACCGTCGTCTTACACCCTGCTGAAAAGGTAACTCGGCCAGAAGGAAAGCGCGAGTAAACCGGTTGCAAGATTAGAAAAAAGGTTATGGATTTTCCTGAGGCACGCGTACTGATTTCTCCTGGTGAGTGAAAAATAGTGAAAATTCATCTGTCGGTTAATAGAATATTTTCTCGACATGATTTTAGAAGGTTTTAAAACGCCTCGCTATTGCCATCGTTAAATGTTTCCATTAGTTTGAGCGAATATATTTGCGTAGAAGACTGCGGATTTTTACGCACTTACAGGAAATTGGAAAATACTAATATGTACAAAGTGCACATAATGTGCAGAAACATAGACGTTATAATCTTTAATAAGTAAACAATTATGACACGCAAAGGTTTTTACCAAAATATATAATAAATTATAGTGGTTTACTTTCTGCAGTATAAAAAGAATAATAATTGTTTCCTACATTGTACCTACTAAGGTATTGATATTAAGAAATTGTAGCGTTATTTAATCTGAATCATTTTCCAATTACCAAAAAAAATTGTTATGTAAATAATAAAAAGGCAATTTTATTTATTTAAACCTCTATAGTCGAAAATTTTTTGCTAAGAAGATCAAGTTTATCTGTACAAATAGGTCATTATGCTCCAATGTGAATAACAATATCAATTAAAAAATGAATTCTTTTACCTAATCTAGTTAATAATAGAAAATGATGATTCTATTGAAATTATATTTTATGTTGAAATTGACGTTAGACGAACGATTTAATCTCTGAACAGGTAAATCAACTATTGCTAAAAGCGAATGTGCATTTTTCATATATGTTCTTCATTAAGTTTAACGCTGTATCAACTATTGATTTATTCTAGCTACTCTATTTTTCATACGCTTTCAATAAGCTTTGAAAACAAGAAGGAGAAACAGAATCAAATAATAATATTTCCAGTGTTACTAGGTACATTATAACTGTTACTACATTATAAATTCTAATATTTTTAAGTAAACATTATATAGAAAAACCTATTATCTTATTATTTTATATGAAGAAAGAGGAAAGAAAAGTAAAACTAATCTCGACATAGTAAAGACAGTAATCTTACACATAGATTCTAATCATTATATATAATGTTTAATCCTATCGTCGATAATGTGTTATGTTAAGAGATTGAATTCTGTAGTACTAAGTCTCGACAATAATTATCTCTGCAATTGTTGTTACGTTCAATTTGGCAAGTGATAAACTGTTTCCCGTGTAATTTCTGTCTGCAACGAAGTGCGTTGTGTTCAATGTCAAGATTGTCAAGAGCCACGAGTGACCACAAGGAAAATTAAACGAAGTGAAAGCTCGCCGGAAGCGAGTCTCAGTTGGTTTCTCACGATGTCGGCTATGATACATCATACCGCATAACCGTAATACAAGCGTGAAAAAACAAAGCGAGTTCTTGTCTTCCAAGAAACCGATCCGTAGCATCAATTGCACGCTTCATTTTCTTTGAATTTCCGTTACAGATGATTTGTTCTACGAACTCCTCTTTTTAGTAACAGTAAGCAAACCTGTCCATTTGCTTTGCTTTGTTAAATTCTATTAACCAACTTGATCTAATGATCGATTCTATTGATCACTTTGATCTTTCGAAAGATTCAAATTAATTCTAATTTACAATGGAAATATCGGACATTTATCATTTCTTAATTATCATTTATCATATCATACTTCATTCTTATTAATTTAATAGTAAAAAAATTGTTAAAGCAAAAGATGTGTTAATATTTCAAATATTAATAGGCGAAAAATAATTTAAGAAATCATTGTCGTCGATGAATATTTAAATACCGAGAGGAGGGAAAGATGGAAAGACCTGATACATCAGGGAGTCCCACGAAGATTCAGAAAATTGATCTTATCGAGGAAAGAACATGAACGATTTGAGTGAGCTTTTTCAACAAATATATTTTTCTACAATTACTAAACAAACTGTATTTTTAGAGACATTGTCTCTTCACGGCTGAATTCATTTTGAAGCTACTATGTCGTAAAATAAGCAAAATTAGATATGTCGCTATAGATTTTGCCACTCAACCACATCGCTTTTCTAATTTCATTTCTAATTTCATTTTAAGAAAAAGACAATTACATTGTGAAAGTATTTTTCTTTGATAGTAACTTTCAAAAACCACCAATTTTTATTACGATCTTTTGCTTTATTAAATCCGTCGAAGCATACGAATTTTTTTAAACTAGAAAGTTAACGTAGTCTTATAAGCGCAAAGTATTGAAATTGTCATCTCCGGATATTCAACTTCTCCGTCTACTATTTCAAGTAAATAGCTCAGTTAATCAGAACACTGGAACACCTGTGTGATATTCTAATTAATAACAGCATAATTACAGATTTAAACATAGCAGTCAGAGTGGAGTCATGTAACTTTGAAGTCATTAAACAAGGAATACATATAATGTAATGTATCTGTTGCGACTTTATGATTGTCGGTGAAGACGACATACTTTTAGTCGTTGAGAAATGTTAAACTATAAAATTTCTTTCAATTTTTCTACGATTTCAATAACTTTCTGAAATGTTCAAATATACTTGACTTTTTTACTCATGAATAGGTCTTAATCAAACAAATTTATTTCATGCTACATAACGATGACGTGAAAATATCCAAATTCTTTCATAATTTCAAACATGAAGTTCCATTCCTTAAATCGAACGCCTTTATATCGATATGTATGATTTCTAAATCCTTGGAGTTATTTTTAAATTAATTTCCCGTTAAGTACATCAGATTCCATGTATTTCTGAATCACTCATTAACATTTGTATTATTAATATTCGCGATAACTTAAAGATTCAGTAAATTCAGGAAACACTTTAGTAAAAGAAACGTAATACATATTTCAAACGATAATGGCGAAGAAAAATCGTATATGAAACATTTTCTTTTTCTAGCTGTTTAGTTAATAAGAAAGCTACTGTTTTTTAATTAAATCTTAGAACGAGCATCGTGTTATCAATTAACGAATTAAAAGCACAAGTTTATAAATATTTGCATACATATTATTTCCGCTGTTCGTAGACTTAATAAATCTTTCTTAAAATGTTAAAAATCTCAAATCTAAATCAGCACTTCCGTTTGTCTGCCCATTACACAAGAATGATACATACATTACACGCTATATTAATTTGGACAATACTGAAAAATCATTTAAGTATTATACATGATATTTTACATTATGTGGTTACTTAGATGTTTCTTTATTCTATAGACAAAAGTAAACTTTTAATATATATTATTTAAAGATATAACTTCTATACCCTTTTCGAGGAAGAGCACATGAAAGAGTATATGAATACCTTTAATAAATTTAATGCAAAGAACGCTATGTTTCGTCATAAATAATCGATAAAATATTTCTGTAAATTTATCTTACAGTTGTTCTTAGAATTTATTAGTTCTAGTTTTCCATTTGTATATTTCAATTTCTCTGTATATTTTTAGTAATTCATATTATAGTAAGACATTCTATCTTATATAAAAGAATTATGTGGAAAAAAGAATATCTTCACTTGACTATAATTATAATACTACTGATATAAAATGCAAGAAATTATAACAATTAGAGAGCATATATATCATGGAGATTGATAAATAGTTAATTGAAATGGATACTAGAACTATTTTCTTAATTAATACGAGGAAGTAAGCATTTTTTCCATTAAAGCCATTTAAGTACATAGGTTTATATTATTCAATAACTGTAAGAGATAATCGCTACGTTTCCTGCCATTTAAAATTCCATAATTACCTTTTCGAAAAATTAATGTACGTCTGTAACTGAACTTCTGCTCTTTTCTTAAACTACTTTTCTTCAAACCCTTTTATTTGAAAATTATTAATCATAGTTATTACGAAACTTATCATCGTTAGTGGTAATTCTGAAATTTATTACGAGCTATCCCTGACAAAATTATGAAATTCTCTTTATTTTAACAAATTCCATCGAAATAACTGCTATAAAATAAACGTTTCAAGAAATTATTTCTTAAACAGTTCAATAAAACGAACGATATTAGCTACGTTCTTTGTTTCATTTCCGATCCAATTTTTTTATCGTTAACAAATTCCTGAAGTCTGTGGAAAATATGAAAGTTTATTAAAGCAAGAGTGATCAGAGCATAAAAATTCGAAGGCAGTGGCAGGATGAAGCGCGTACACTTCCCAACATTTACAAAACCTTCATTCATGGCGAGTCTTGTGTACCAACAATATTAGCGAGCAATTAACACGCGATCGATGAAAAGTAACAAATGCAAATGAGACTAATCCGAGATGAAGAGTTTGACGGTTGTTGAACCACACCAACTTCATTAAGGAATCGTTCATTGGCTTCTCCTCGGTGGCTACTCGTTCGCCATTCGTGGGCAAGAGCATCCGGCTGTGGTCAGTGGTCTGCAAGGCCGATGCCCGGAAACCAGATAGTTAAGTCAGATTACGAAACATCATTAATTCAGTCTCGAAGAGCATCTAGATTAGAGAAAAAGTCGTGACCGAGATGACCAACTTTTTTTTCAAAATTACGGTTCATAACCACTTTTATTGCTGGGAACACCATCGCGTGATAATTATATCAAAGGGGGCGTTGAAACCACACGCTAAAGCCGAACGTGTTTAAGTCTAAGACTACCCTCTGTTAAGGTGAAGTGAAACGAGATACAGTGGCTTGGATGTGATGTCGTGCGAATAAAAGACGTGCGTATACGATAACCTTATAGGTAGATTGCGGATTTTCATTCGTTTATGAGAGATTTAAAAATGTAAAACTACACAAAATGCATATAATACGCAAGGACATAAAAATACTCGCTATGGTATTTAATATGTAAAGCAAATCACTGTTTGCATTCCATTTCTTTGGTCGTGTTTATTGAGATACGAATTTGCATAATCGTACGCAGATGATCTTATCAGATGTTGGCTGAAAAAATGCTTACTTTATATGTACCACATATAAACTGCATAATAATATACGACAAACTTACAGATACATACGTTAATTAAC
This sequence comes from Bombus fervidus, assembly GCF_041682495.2. Lineage (NCBI taxonomy): Eukaryota > Metazoa > Arthropoda > Insecta > Hymenoptera > Apidae > Bombus > Bombus fervidus. Next base: position 7,550,905 of record NC_091524.1, read on the forward strand.
AAACACAGTCTATGTATTCCAATATGTCATTTCTTCTCTTGCATAATAAGTTACCAATAATAGTAGATTTACAAGTTACAAATCGCAACTTGGAGAATTCTGTTGCACAAATAGTTTTGCACAAAAAGTCTTATAGAAAGCGCTATATTTTGGATACTCGATACGTGTTTTCATATTATGCGCATTGTGTGCAATTTTGCAATTCCAGCAATTTTGCGATTTTCCTATCAATGCATAGCAATCCGCGGTTTACGTATACGAAAATATACATCATAACGACAAAAATACTCTACAGCTTGTGACGTCAATGGCTGACCGTTTTTCCATGGTGCAATAAACGATTAACGTAATGAGTGGTTTCAATGTACATGCGAAGGTGTTTTTCACGAATGGTTCGACACTTCGGGAATACAATCACGAACACACGCATATATGCTGTGTGGTGTTCCTCTTGCTAACAGAGTGTGTCGGCCACGCTCTTGACTTTTAAGACTGCTAAATAGGAGACCATTCTAAAGGTTCGTTGTTTTCATACGACTCGAAAAAAGTAACGTAACAACTGGGGCGATAGTACACCGATTATGCTTTACAGTTACCTTTTTTTATTCCTATTCTTAGAAAGAACAATACCTCACAATTACCAATATGTCTAATATGAGAGGTGTCCATACTACTTACAATTCTATTGGACATGAAAATATTGAAATCGTATGAAATTTAAAAAGGTATAGAAAATTTGGAAATGCTAAAATTCTCAAATATTAAAAATATTGAAAATCGAACTTTTAATATTTTGAAATAAATATTATACGTGATATTAGATTAGAAATAAAATATTAAATTTTATGTGGCGATAATTTTAATCCTGAGCTTGGTAAATTGTCACGGATTAGGGAAATTGATTTTTCTAATAGTTTTTTATATAAATACTATCTTCATGGAAATTCAAATTGCCTGCATAGGAAAAAATAACCGAGTATTTATCACTCGTAACTCCTATAACTTATTATAACAATTATATAAATTGCATGATGTTTCATGGCTTCTTTTAGCAAGCAACTTTCCTTATGACCCTGGAATCTTCGGTACATTCATATATATATAGAAGCACAACATACCTATATTAACGATAGCCCTTTTTTTAGCTCCTCGTATCAATCAATCGAAATTTTAAGACTCGACCTACTTCCAACACGGCACTCTATTATGACAATATAGGATACTGACAACGTAGCGATAGAAACGTTTCAAACACAATATCTGCTATTTCTTTTCCTTCTACTACTTTCCAACTTCATAAGCACAAGTAATCATTTATCGTTTAAAAAAGAAAAAATCAATTCAGCGATAGATTAACGTCTAAAGTAGAATAAAATATATGTATAGCGCAAGTCCATTTATTTAAATATTTATATCAAAATATTAATTAGTGCCCGATTAAATGAACTGTCTGTCGAATCTACTTATTTGAACGTGAATTCCTAAACGGAAATAATTGGTGGATTTCGAAAAAAGGTAAGGAGAGAATTATTCGATAGTTCACAGATAATCTAGACAATTTGTAATATTTCACTTCTATTGGAATTCTCGAACATTTTATTAACGCAAATTAATCCGAAAGCGTTTTCTTTTCTTGTAAATATATGCATGTATTCCTATATGAATGTACATATAGTTAGTTTACTGGGAAAGCAACACACCTTCAAAACCGTAAATTTTGAGATCTCTAAAAAAGTTAATTCTAGAGACTAGATCATTTATATACGAAAATATCAGTATCACAAATACCAAATAATATCATGTTATTCAAGAATAACGTCAACATTTTCTCAACAATAAAAGACGAACATAAATAACATTTTTTTCGAAATACTCAGAATCAAAAGACTATCGGCTAAATTGTAAAAGAAGCAACATCTTTTTCATTTCTGAATCAATCAAGCAATTCGTAATTTATCGCTTCAAATTTATCGATTTCCATTTTAAACTGATTTTCTGGAAAAGTTGCTTCTCCCGATCGTGTCTCTCAATAATATCTTTTTAATCATATAATCATAATTACCAACTATAGACAACCATTGAGAGAGAAAATTCCAACATAATCTCGAAACAAAAGAATCAACGCGACATTAAACACTAATTAAAAGCAGAAAAAGAAAAAAAAGATGGCTACCGTTGTTCATGGTACACCATATTGTTAATTCGAAAGGCAAGGACATCCTTTGTGTGTGTTTCACTTGGGGAGAGCAGAGGAAGTTTTTATGCATGGTGGTCCGTCGAAAATAGACAGTAAGGTTGTGTTTCAACCAGGGATACTCCGAGGTGCGTGACGTCATTTCCTACACCTGCCATGCATGCTTCCGAATGATAACACCGCACGTGGTATTGACACACCCCATACCACCGTCTGCTATCCAATTCACCCCATACAGGATACATCGTTGCGTGACGGCTGGCTTGCATCGCTGATACGTGCACGATTGTCTCTCCCCTTGCCGCTCTCTCTTTAATGTGTAATGCACATGCTTTACCGACGATAAATTACAGCTTACGATGATAATTGTTTCGATTCGTGCCGTGCCGACTGACTTCAGAAATTTTCATTCTGCTTGCTGGTTTACAGTTAGGAAAATAATCTCATCGCGTTTTCCAACGCGCTGTAACGTTCCTATAACTATGAAATTTATGTATCGTCGAATGATACAATCAAGAGCAAAACATTGGAATGTTCGTCATGTATATGTAGCAAGTTGTTTGCGTTATATTCCACTTAGCTCTTTTCTTAATGGTAGTAACGATTTTTGATGTAACTTCCTTGAAAAAGGTTAATGTACTGTATGGTTTATGCTTGTGATGTATTCCGGAATGTGAATTTTTTTCTTTTTTTTTTTTTTTTTTTTTTTTTTTTTGAGTTATTTGCAATGAAATTTTCTGAGACGCGTTGGTAACTAACAATAGGAAATGATTTAAAGATTATATTCAGGTTTCATCGTTTCTGATATGTAAGAGCGACGTAAACGTGTTCTACGGTTGAGACGAGCGTTTAATAAAATTACAGCGTCTAATAGGATGAGCGTAGAACCAAAAACGAAGAACATTGAACTGTGAGAAATTTCTTTCACAGGGTGTTAGGTATTTTGTTTTTCTCCGTGCATACTCAGAGTACGGAGGAAAAATAATATTTACGAGTACGTGTTTTATTTGATGTAATGATTATGTAAATATAAAAAGATGTTTCCATCATATTATGTTCTCAAAGATATCAATTACAGGACACTGATCGCTCCTATCGTGTTACAGTCCTGAAGCCAGTTAGTTATTGGCTGTAACAGTGTCCGTATTTGTAACTAACTAAACAGGCTACATTTCATTACAAAGCTAAAAGTGTAATTAATTAAAGAATCAAAACTGCGACAAATGTTCAAGTTGTTAAAATAAATTAAATCGCTCCACTTTTCAATTATCGTAATTACATGGTTTTAACTATTTTATAAAACGAATCGACTAAACAGTAAGTTCAATATTTCACGTAAGAATGAATGAAAAATTGTATAAAATCACATACTTACAGATAATACACTAAATTTAAGAATAAAGCTCTATTAAAACATAAATAATACACAAATTAATATACACTGAAAGATATTTGATAATATCTGATAAAGTATGTACGTAAAGATTTAATATTTCAACAAGATAAATTTCATCAATCCACATCGCTCAACAACGATTAGGCTACTCAAAAGAATTAAACTTTATTCACCTTTGAATATAGAAGTTAAAATCGCCTAAACGAATACATTGATCACTTGACTTGTTTAGATATTTACAGTTTTAAAAACTAACGATTTCAAATTTTAAGACATCGTCGAAAGAACGAATAGTTTTAACATTGAAGCAACGAAATATTGCAATTTCTATGCTCTCCGACTACTCAGATATTGAAAATTTTATTGCGTAGCCGAAATAAATCCTGCACGAGGTTTCAAACGCTTAATAAAAGCAAACATGACTATCAAGTTTTTGTTATGTATATACGTACATAATATGGTTCGTATAAAAGTAAGTTCATATTTTCCTTGAAACAAATATTTCCGGCAAATCTTCCTTTCAAATGAGAATGCTATAGCTGCTATAGTAGAGAATACTTAATTGATTTTAAAATTCACGAAAGAATCAATTTTGAACGAAAGCGTGTTATTAACATAATATACAGTTTTTTCGAAACCTAATTGTACGATCGTAATAATGAAAAGTATTCCCACGAGCTGCAGCTATTGATAATTAGACACTATCTCATTATATCGTGTTCTGCATAGTTATGCAAAGATAAAATGCGAGTTTCATAAAATGCTTAACGCGCGGTATATACGTTGGTTAGCCATCTACGTTATTTCGTTATTACACATTTTATTACTTTCATATGTGCAATCTAATTTGTTGGCTTTCATGCTTCAAGATTCGTCTTCAAGAGGAACTGAGGGCTCGACGCGATTATATAAAGCGAGATGTACTCCGTGAGAACGAATTCTCCCATGGAAGAAAACACCTCGTAGAAATCATTACAAAGAACCTAATAATTTCCAGTCGTAAGTGAAAAAGAGAAATGAGATTTCGTAATGTCATTGTATTATGTGGCACAGGCGAAAAATGATTAAACCGCTGTCCTTATATTTCATTCGAGATTGCGTCACGATTATTAGTGGTTAATTATTGATAGCTGTGCTGGGAAAAAAATTGAGGACACCGGCAATCGCGTTCGGGTTTTGTAGCATTGACATCCTAACTGTGTATTTAAATTCTTCTTTGCCAACGAACATAGGAACAAACATATAAAGTATTCGTATAAATATAAAGTAGGTACAATACAAAGTAGCACGTACAACTTACACAATTTTTATTGTGCTGCGTAAAGAATATGCTGTTATGCAAGACCATTTCAGCAATCAAATTCAGTTCATGTATCACATTTAATACTGAATATGTGATAATATTTGAGAACAACATTAGCTATACTATATATGTATTATTAAAAGATATCTATTAATATATATATTTAATACGTATAATAATAATATTAATAGCAGCAACAATTTATAGCATTGTATATTGGCCTTTAACTTTGTTACCTTTGGGTCATAGATGATTCGGATTCAATTTAAGTTATGTTAGGAATCATTAACTTTTAAAATATTATTAATTACTTCACTTAAGCTATTCTGGGTATCTGGGGAACGATTCAATAGAAACAGTTGCAGTGTTATGAATTTACAATATACAGACATAAATATAAACATATAAAAATATAAAGACATAATAATCCTATTTAAAAAGGTACATCAACAATAAGAGTACATATTAAATAGCGATGTATAAATCGATGGAAAGTAGAGATTTCATATGTAATTTTATAAGCATATTATACAACTGTACCTATTAATATATCGTACGATTCTCTGTTATTCATAAAATGTACTGTTTTAATAAACACTTTAGATCTATATCCGAACTATATAATTTCATGCAAGATTGTACTACGTGTATTAGTATTTTTTCTTTTGGAATAAATCATATACATATGTACAATTATAATTAAAATAAATAATCGGAGAATATAAGAAACAATCTCTTTGAGAATTTACAAGCCAACTTTCCATTCGAAATTTTCATACAGATAGATATTTATCGAAAATATCCAAATTATTATTTCAATCACATTTATTAGAATTTTCATCAGACGTTTCACATACACAAAGTCTAATTACGTATCGTATTTTGCAATTTATCTATGGTAATTTGCAAACACTAAAGCCCGATTCAAGGAATTAGTATGTAACTGCACACTATGCTAATTGCATATCAGAAAACCGACGAAATTCTGCACTGACATAATTCGCAGAAGCGCGTCACTCACGATAGACGCGTTGTCTAACTTGTACCTGTCACTCTCTGGAAGCGTTGCCGAACTTCCCAAAAATCACGAATAACAGAGTTTTGAAAACTTTCGCAACACGAACAAGCGTATCGAACTTGGAAAACTTTGATCGGATTATACTTACGATTTTCATAAAACTATCGTTCCCTCGGCTTTACTGCGGCATGTCTTCTTCTTCCTCGGATATCTATCTTCCTAGAGGATCTCTATTTACTCTAAAATTGCATCAAATTTTCCATTTCCCTTCTTATACTTGCACTTTTCAATGTCTTGTTCCGACCGATTCTTTTGTAAACGAAACCACGTCTCGGTAAACACTGTGCAATAAATTGTTCTTTCTAAACTTTCACTGGTAACATGTCACTTCACTCGAGAGTCACACAATTTATTTCACTTTCGCGATCATTCAGAAAATCGTTGTTATCCGGTTATCGAAGATTCGTCGTGCGCAATGATTCGTTTTATCGAGAACTATTTGTCGACTCGTAGTAAAACGATATTTTGCTTAAGCAGCCTCGTTGTTTCAGATTCACCGCCGTCTGTCAGCGTGTTACTGATAAACCGTGCAACAGACACATCGTGTTCGCCTGGCCAGGTGAGCTCTCGCCGGTATACTGAACGTTCGCCTACGGCAATAAACTCCATTTACCCACACGGCAGTCGATCACCCTCACGGCTTTGTTTACAGACGCCGTTGACTTCAAACTCACGACGATCGAATCGCGAGAATAAACAAAGTCTCCTAATTTCGTAATATATTTAAATATACTTGATATCTAAATACATATCATATAACTTGTAAATTAGAAATTATATTTGCAGTATTTAAATAAATATTTATTCCGCAATAAATGAATTACGCTTTGTTTCAATTTTTCTGTGTCCTCGCTTAATGCGCATTCGTTGTGTTTACATTTCGTTAGTTCTCAGACATTGTAAATATACGATCGAAATTTAAGTTTGTAAATACTGTAAATACGCACACTGCTTAGAATTAATCGGGAGAACGAACTTCCTTCGATACAAATAACAGTGACGATCGTATTTGCGCTAAACGACTAAAGTCTGTGTACGAATAAGTTATTGGAAACATTCGGAAGAAAAATCATAGAAAATAAGTGTGAAACGTCTATCGGTGACAGACGATTGTGCAGTTTATCGAACGATCGAATCGGTCACCTGTTCAGGTACACTCACGACGGCAAACTGAAGGTAGAACCGAGACAGGCGCGCACAGATCGGTGTCTGATGTTCGTTCTGCGGCGTGAGCACTGACCGTACACAGAATACCACAAAACGTACGGTTGTTCGGAGTTAAATTCAGCCCATCGTGTTCCCCGAGGCATGCACCGACGGATTTCCCCTCTTTGTATCCTTTGGTCACCTGTGTTTCGACACCCGTCCACAGAATCGTACTTGTGGGAACAAAGATGGGTAGCTGGAAATCAGAAAACATGATTCGAAAACGGCTAATGCTAGGACAAGTCGACTTTTTATTTACGTTGGAGAATGAAATTCTTTTTCAACGTGGTTTTATACGAGCTACGAAATTAGAAAGAAAAATTACTATTTGGAACATACATTGATAGGTAGATGAAATATAGATGATCCAAATAAATTTAACTCGACAAATTGAAAAGTGTGGAAAAACGATGATGTAGTAATTGTTACTTCTTTTTAATTCATTTTAGAATTTCCTTGAATAAATTTATAACGATAAGTAAGTTCTTTGACAAGTTGAACACTGCTCATGGGAATAAAGAAATTTACTTTCGTGCGATTCGCGGGGAGTAATTCGAAGATTTTGTATATTCATATATACAAAAAATATTCACTATATAGTGCATTCCAATCTACTCTGGCCATCTGTCAATATATTCCATGTAAATAAATAAATAAGAATCAAATGTGTTAGAACTGTACGTCGAGTTCGAAGCTTTATTACAAGATTATAACAAATGTATGAAACGGAAAGAAAAAGATAGTGGGTTTCTGAATAGTTTAGCAGCTTTTGTTACAATTTTTTAATTAAAACTCGAAACCATCCACTTTTTCATGGTAGTTTTCTCTTATTTATGAGCGTGGAATATACTGATAAAGTTTGACCGGGAGAAAACTGAAACGTTCCATCAGCATAATTATGTGGAGCTGCGGTATAATTTGGTATTCGAATAATAGCATCAGATGAGATATTAAAATGGAAACTTAAGGCTAAAAGCACACGAGCGACATTTTACCGCGCGTTCCCGCTGCGACCGTACGTCTTTGTTTGTTTTCCTATTAAGAACAACAAAGACAGACATATGGTCGCAGCGGGATAGCGCGATAAAATGTCACTCATGTACATTCAGCTGAAAGAATAAGGTATTAATGCAAGAAATTTACCGGCTCAGTGACAATAATGTTATACATAATTGTTGCGTGTAAAATAAACATATTTAAAAAGAAAAGAAGGAGAACGGTTAAGATAAAAAAAAACAAGAGACGTTAAAACGTTATATACAACGTCTTGTCATTGCATTTAATTTGTATTTAATTTACAGTACGAGATAATGTAAAATCTACATTTCCGAGATATGTAGAAACATGACAGTGTTAGCATAATAAAATTATGGAAGTAAAAAATTATTTCATTAAGTATTTATTAAAATGCAAGATATCAAAAATGAAAACTGGAAGATGAAGATTGGAAGATAAAATAATCCGACGAAAAATTATTTACTTATTCAAATAAACTAATCTGTATTAATTTACATAATTGAATACGTAACATGCAATCAAGCGAGATCCATATTTCAAATATTTGAATAATTATCTTCCAAACGTTTTATTTCAATAATGCCCAAGCTTAAATCTTAATTAAATTTAGCACGTAAGAATATAGTAATTTATAATCTTGTATCAGAATAAATGAATTGACGCGTATCCTTTCAAATTCTTGACGAAACGTGTCGATTGCAAGATTAATAAATACACGTTTTTAAAATTTCGATATTGGTATCCTCATTTGTATTTTACCAAACTATAATTAGAATTTTATGTTCGTTTCAACAAGCTTTCACGTAGTTATTGCACCGTTCACGTTTATGAAAAGCATTCGGTTTATATCCTTCAATATGTAAAGTACCTAGAAAAATGCAAAGGAAAAAGGAAATACCAAATAATGACTACCAATCGTTGGTTTCATAAGACCTTCCCGGTTTAATTAGTATTACTGGTATGGCTTATTTGATAATGTATACTTTCTTTCTCACTCGTACAATAACTTTAAGTGAAAGCTGTATATCTGTACACTTCCTTCTTTCTTCAGTGAATAACAGAAAGAAGAATTTATTGTGATGTAAGAATATTTCTTACTCTCTGATATGCTTCATACGTTTGATTGTCATTCCATTGCTTACACTAAATGTAGACAGATTTTACGGTATTTTCTGTGAAAAGTAAAATGTACACATTTCTTACGATATTCCAGAAAAATTGATAATATATTGTTGCATAAAGTATGTTTGTGATTATGTATTTACTTTCTAATTAACAATTAGTCAATTAATTAATTAAGAAATGGTATTTAAAAAATATTTCACTCAAAAATATGTATAAATTACTCTTTTGGAATATAAGATTGTTACTAATGGCAATTAACATTCCTATAATACTAACCGAATAATATTTATAAGGGATAATAATCCTTGAACTACATATACGATGTGTTGTAATTTTACTCTTTATCTATACTTTTACGTAGGAACTATAACTTTTGCGATATTTATGCTGTAACTTTTCGAAAAAGTTTTAATAACAGTTCCATTGACTATACGTACTGTGACGAGTTTCTAAAATATATCTTATTCATCATTTGTGTATTTAAATACATCAATAACTTTCTTGACATATTAACCAATAAATATTTGTTAACAATAATCAAAGAACCGATTACAGATATGATTTATGAATGTTGCTTTACCACTTAACAGCTTTCACGTCAAAAACATACGTAATGAAGGATTAGCTTTACTAAGATCATTATAAAGATGTTTGATCTTCAATCTTTTGTCTTTTTCGTTTCATTTCAAGTGAACGGAAATGATGAAATAATTTCCAGTATTTTATTTTATTTCATATGAAATTGATTTGTCAACTTAATAAATTACATTACGAATATTCTCTTATACTATTATTTGTAGCAAGAAATTAATAAGAATTTACAGGAAAAAAAGTAGATAAGTTTAAAACAATAGTACGAATGTCTAAAAAGGAAGACACTCGTACAATGATACATACAAATCAAATTTTGCGGTTCTATTTCACTTAAGTTTAAGCCAGTCTAGTTCTCGAACTATGAATTTTCCTGTTTTATCGTGCGCAGATGTTATTGAGGACTAAGATAACCTACCGACGTTTCTTTATCCGTGAAGCCGTCGGTAGTGTCACAGACGAGGAACATGGCACGTGGTATGCGTTTCTAAAAATCTATGTACAAGCGTTTACTATGCAAGCATATGCGTTATTGATGTATTGTTCTGTATCCATGTACCAAAACGAGGTACAGAACGTACTTACCGTAAGTTCAGTTCATTGAACCAGTAACTAATCGTATTTCTTCAATTGTGTTTAGATGTCGCTCACTGTATTTGTACGCTTTTGAACTTGATTTAAATTAAAAATCAGATAATGCTTTAATTGAAAATCCTCAAGTCTTTTTAGATCACGAGTAAAATGTATAAAAAATTATATTTGTATATAACGATCGTTACCTAATATATAATTATATTCCTGTACTCTTTTAACTGGTAAATCAACTACTTACAATAATTCACTCTTTGCTAAGTGAACTTGTACAATTTAAATGTATAAATATTTATAGTGGTTAGAAAATGTATTTGCACAGCATCGTATTTATTTGTAGCATATACATGCATTTTTTTACATGTACATACATATTTCATTGTTTTACGTTTCAATATTATTAATATCTTTTATATGGTCAAATGTACATTAAGCAACGTACAAATGCACATCAAACGTAGATTATGTACATCCATAGATATATAAATGCGAGATAATAAAAATAATGCAAATAGTTTGCGAGATTTGTTGCACGTATATATGTGTACGTCCTGGTCCCTGAAAAAGTTCTCTTAATTTTGAGAAAATCGGATTTTTATTATACACATACGAATACGTATTCATACATTCATTTATTTCGTTAATTTATTATTCTTTTGAATTTTAAATTATATTGCAACACTGTTCTTTTGATGACAAACGAAAAAAAAGAGTTCATCGTAGTGGGATTAAAATATTATAAATTATTATAACAATTCACACATATACATTAATACATAATTAATAACTATTTACTGTAAATTTAAACAAAAATAAATTGTAATAACAATAGTACATAAAACTATTCTTATACACTTCTTTTACAAATTATGTTATATTCTTCACAAAGTTATAACATGATTCAAAAGAATGAGAATACGATTACAATAGAGTTGAGAACTCCATTTGAAACATTTCGGAACATTACGATAATAAATAACTAATAAAAGATAAAATCCATTAAACAAAAGTCACGCATTAAGATAAGACAGAAACAGGAGAAAACTCTTCTCTCCCAAACTATAGCACCGCCAAGAAAAAAACATAGAAATAAAACACTCTCGTGTTGGCTGCTAGTTCAATTGCTCGTTAATGCATCGTATTCTTCGGTGACTCAGAGGATTGGACTTCACGGTCAACATACATACGTAGCTTCAAGATAGCGAGCAGATTTTATTTAAGGAAGACAGGTCTTTCTTCTCGTAGGACTTGTTCCCTGCTCAGGCGTTACGTGATGTTACTGTAAGAGCTTCCTTGGTCGAAAAGTACGTGCATGTGAATTCCAAGAGGACTGACCTTTCGTACTCCTTTATGTACTCGAGGATGAAGTAACTGTACGTGATTTTTATATGTAGCATGTTCACAATGGATCTTCACTGTACATCAAATGTACGCATATTCATCTAGAAAGCTGAATTCTCGTACGTGATCACTACCGAATTTTATGTCACTTAGTCAGTGTTCTTCTTTGGGCGTTGTAACTGTGACATTCATCCCATGAAAGTGTACATTTATTCATTTTTCTTTTATTTACGAACAAGGACTAATTTATGGGAATCATATCTTTTTATTCCTTTAACTCTTAACCGAAGATTATTCGTCTCTCAAAGGAGTCTGAATCTTTTTTTCGTTATCACAATTTAATAGTGAACTTAAGAAACGATATTCAAGTATCTTTAATTACAAAAATCCGTAACGGACGAGTATATATCATTAAACAAATTCGTGAGGATAATTTGTCCAACTTCGTTTAAATTCTTGTATCATTATCACGATCTACTGAAGAATTATAGAGGCTCTGAGATTTGGGTATCTTCAATTGCAAAAATGTTTAACTGACATATGTAGAATATAATTAAACAAAATAATTATGCTCGACTAATTTTTATAAAACAGAGATGTAATAAATAAAATTATCAGGTAATCTTTAATTACCAATTAAATCATATAAACTTCAGTAAACATCATGAGTACATCATTCATTGTCAGTAAACGCTTAACGTGAAACTTAAGTTAGATCGCATTTTTTTTTACAAAAAGATACTTAGTATTATTTATAATGATATCAAAAATTTTATATGTTTTATGTATTTTATCTACTCACAAATAAAAAATATTAAAATAATACACTAATGTACATTTTGTAGAATAAACATAAATACACAATGCAAAGACATTTTGTTACATTTGATGTGTGTGTGAAGAACCTGAATAAGATTTGAATTTATGGTGTATTATAAGATAGGCTGTTTAAAATAGTAGCATGTATAGTATGAATGAATACAAATTGAAATGTCTTGGCACGTACGCTGATACGAATACGTGAATCAGAAGTTACAAGTGAATTACGGTCTATAGTTAAATTTCCTGCTCCGTATAGATTATGTGATATACGTATTAAATTGCAAAACTGGCTGTTTAAAACGTGTATTACATATAGGTTTTATGATGTAATCAGCGAAGTATAAACTAACAGATTTTATATATTACTTCATTCAATTTCAACAACCTAAAGCTGTAGCAATTTTTCATAATTTTATAATATGAAGTATTATAATGAAGATTACATTTTGGATATTTTATACATTTTCAATGTTATAAATATTCTGTGGATTTTTGCGCCTTTAAATTTCCCAAATGGATGAACTTTTACAGTCTGGGCTGAATAAATATATAAATTTAACTTTGTTAACTCTAAGTATAACGTTCGCTGCAAATAATAGTGTTATATCGTTCGATGCATCATTTGGTTCTAGTGAAGGTATCTGCAACGTTGGCTAAACGCCAGCAAACATTGTTGGATGTGATCATGCTTGAGAAGTTCAAATTAACTGTAGTACTTCAAATTACTGTTAGTAATGAACACAATAAATTAGTTCCTCGGTTTATTGGAAATAATTTTTTGTCTGTTCCCATCCAAGTTGATGTGTAATTAAAAAACATCCGAGAAAAGAATAGCTGGTTACGACGGTATTCCGTTACAATCGTGGAAACATTTCTCCACAGAAGAGTGATAACATTGTACTAAACATGGTCATTTCATAATGAGACCTTCCATGCGGAAAGCAATCATTTCGAACAGTGGAACAATTTTACATTATGTATCATATCATTACGTATCAACGACGTGTAATTACGTTTCAAGTATCAATCGCATATGTATTCGTATCGGGGATCTTCCTTTCTATTATCTGATTTTTTGCGATAATCTGCAGACAGCAACGCGATCCTCGCAATCGTGAAATCCAACTCGTAGACCTTGGTAACTCTTATATGGAATGCCAAGCGTAAGAAAGTATCCGAGAAATTCAATGATATTCACCTAGAGAAGAAACTCGTTTCCGTGGGCGGAATATGAATGAGATGTCAAGGATGACCCAAAGAAAAAGATCTTTAAAGTCTTTCTTTACCTTGTCTAGGATTTCATTGAAATGAAATTGAATGAATTCAAAGCCCACACTAGTTCTCATTATGCGATACATTTTGATAATTTATCACGGTAAAATGTACCTACCTATGTACTACCTGCTGCTTCAAGTGTCATCTCATTCGCATGCGATCCTTCTGTCAAGATCACGAAGAATTCTATCGAGAAGGGGATTGTGATACCTCCACTAAGATAGAGTGCAGAAAAAATACATGTTTTCTAATGCTGCAGTGTTCGTTGTGGCATTTTAGATCAAATTACGTCTTTTCTCGTGACAAATTTTTAACAAATTACAATTTAAGTTTGAGAAAGGTAGGAAAAAATCGTTCTTGATATGATATAATATGCTTGATATGATTTCCTTAAAAAGTTAAGAAGTTTCTTGTTTGTTAAAATGAGAACTTGCTTGTTAAAATTAAAACTTTGGCGATCGCATTAATATTAAGTACGGATGATGATTGGCAAGAAAATTCGAATTATTTACTGGTCATTGCTGTAATAAACATTTTTTTTATTAGTGATTCATTTTATTATTATTATAGTATTTACAGAGCTAGTGCTAACATTTTTGTAAAAAATGATAAAAAATGTTCTTCAATAAATATCATGGATATTCCTAAAGAGAATACAAATAAAATAATAAGTTATACATGTAATGAATTGGTTAGTTGGACACATACATACCCTTGAACCTTAAAGTGTAATATATTCGCTATATGTGAAGATAGATTTCCGGATAAGAAAATCCATGATTTGCTGAAATTCATAAGATAAACAGAATTGCTCGATCATCTGATGAATTGTAGTAGAATGTATAATTACTGTAGTAGAATACATGCAGTACAATAATTCCTACAGGCTTGATAATTTTATAGTTGATGCAATAATAATTATTAATGTAAAAAATGTGCACAATATATCTGTTTAAGATGAAAATCCTCATTAGGAACTAAAAATACCAAAAAAATGCTTTTACGAAAGTTGTTTGATGTGATAGGGTACATAATGTGATATAAATAGCTTTTTTGCAGATGAGGTAATAGGAAAAATGTCAAGGTCAACTTCATTTTTTTTTAATGGGATGTTATATTTTTTATTAACAATATGATAACGTTTTGTGATAAATTCAACAACGTGCTAATAAAATCATTTCGTTTCATAGAAGATTATGAACTTAAAAGTTAAAACGTAACCAATAAATCAATGCAAAAATCTTACCGAATGAAGAAATGATATGTATGTGTACGAAATGAAATTAAACATTGCAGTAATAGACATTTTAAAATCGTTATAATATAGGATAACTGCTAACATAATGATAGATCTTGATCTATTAAAAGCAAATCTTTCATATAAACGAATACCTAACTTGATATGATTTCTAGAAGATAATTAAGTCGCATTACAGAGAGGGAACTGGACGAGTTATCTTTCTTAAATCTTCTTATCTCAATAATATTTAAAATATACGATATCAATAATACCCTTCCTTTAATCTGACAGCTAAAAGATTTCTTCCTGTATGATTGCCGCATATCGAAACAAAAGCGTTAAGAATTCTTCCTTCGAGCGGTTCGAAGAGGTAGGTACGAGGCACAAGGTGTATTGCGACCTCCGTTTCTTATCAACAAGCTTTCTTTGTAACCCGACTTGCTCAAATTGCCAATTCGATCGGATATAAACATCCCTCGATATCAACGTCTCGTTTCAACGAAAGCGCCTCCAATTAGTCGATCGTACGACGCGGCGAGGTTCAGCGTGGCCATAATTCGTTCCTCATATTTCCCATTTATCCAGTTTCGCGAGCTTTTGTACCAGGTTTGTGTGTAAGGCGAAACAAAAAGTGAAAGATGAACGTTACCAAAAAGAGCTCGTTGGTACACCAGAAGGAGTAGCTGGCCGGATGAAAAAAACGACGCGACGCTCGACGTCCTTTCTTCCAATGCATAAGCGTGCCTTCGTACAGGTATTAACCTCCCTCTCTTTTCCCTTTCTCTTCTCTGTCCCTCGCGTTTGCGCTCTGGCTATAGTCATCGGATTCTCTTTTAGGGACCGTGCTAAGACTGCCAGATGAAAGTATATAACCGGTTCGCAGCTGCAGCCAGACTGGAGACTGGGCATCGGCCGGCAACCAACAACCACACACCATGGCACATCTCCAGGCACACACCATGGCGCCAGGGGCGGATTCACCATTCCAGTTGCATACGAACCGTGTACATTTCGAAACTTTAATCCCATCGACCTTTCGAATCGATCGATTCAACCTTGCCCGGATGAAGAGATCGTTCCTGACAAAATGCGATTTTCTTCGCTGAACGGTTCCGATATTTGACAAGCATCGCTGGCAGATCCTTATCTGTGGATGTCAATTTATGTCACAGGATTTTATCTTCTGTATTTTTTTTTTTTTTTGTATTTTGTTTTGTATTTATTTCGGTGTACTGAAAATGAGTGTAATATCCACTTGACTTTATCCCGTGAGGGATACGTGGAAATTGTTTTAAATATTTTAAAGTTAGTCGTCAGTTTTATGTAGTTCATTATAGTTCTTATTTCTTATTACATGTATTAAATGCTTTTAAGAAGTTATTCTTTTTAAAAATTAGTTTTGCTAGTTTTTTTTTCTTTTTTTTTTTTTGGAATGTTCGAAATCCTATGTAGATAGGATAAAGTTTAAAATAAAAATAGTAAAAAGAATATATAAAATTCTAGATCGAAAATATTAAAATGTTAGATTTATTTATTTTTAATGATATTTAATACGTTCAAAATGTATAATCGAGGAATCAGTGAACTGTTTTACGTTATTATACATATTCGTTGGCCATTTGGAGTTAGCAACGCCAACCGACCAATCAACTTTTTGCGATGGCAAAATGGACGGAGAAAATCGACGGAACGTTGGATAAAAGCGTGTGAGCCAAAGTTTTGGAATGTCTTCGCCGTAACGTTCTCCCGAACTCCAAAAGTTACTGAACCAATGAAAATGAAGCAAGGGTTATAAATCCAGTTTGTAGCAGTTTGAAGTTACGATTCTGTTAAATCGAAAACGCTGTAGAATGCAGCGAAATTAATTGAATTATATAGATTTAACAGGAAAAGAAGTATTAAAGTGATACAAAATAAATCTAAATATTAGTGAATTAAAATGGTTTATGACGATCGTTTCACATTTAATTATGTCATTTCTTCTCATTACTTTTATCCATTAAAACTGCTTACCCGATTACTTAAGCTCTTATCTCCTAAGTAATAAAAAATAAAGTAGAAAAATAATTAGACCAACGTATTATTTTTCTTCCTGCATCGTTAAGAAACTTGTCACGTTATCTATCCTCTTTCTTCTCCTTTTTAAAAAAGAAACGAATGAAACTTTACAGAATACTTCATTTGTTGCATTTCATGATTCCTTCAGGAAACATGGAACTTGAAATTTCCTGACTCAAGAATACCCAATAATCGATAATTAATAATCTATTAACCGCGATAATAGGGTAATAAACAATGAATAATAAACGTATATTTTACACCTAAAATAACTGCTTATTATAGAACACTACAGTCGTACAATGTAGAAGGTATTCTCAGAAGGTAAACGTTTCCCAGAGCTATTTCTACAAATTACAGGGTACGACTACACACATCCTATAAGTGGTACGAAAACGACAGTAGTCTAATAATTGGTGGTTATCTGCCAAAAATAAATCTAGAAACAATCATTTTCAAGAATGTAAGCTATAAAAAATATGGAAACAAAGAAGATGTTCTATTATTTAATAAGCACCGATGTCTTTAGGGTGAATATTAATTGACTGGCTACTCGCAGCAACTGAAGGGTAGCAGAATCGTAATGGCAGTAAAAGAAAAAGAAGAAACGAGAATTGCCGAAGGACTTTGGACAGAGTTTGCCAGCCGAACTTCATGGACGTGGCTCGTTGCGAAGCTGGTCGCGATAAACGTGTACAACGTTGTAAGCGATGAAGGACACGAGAATGCACGGTGGTTATCGTCGGCACATTAGCATGCTCGCTTACGGAGATAATCGTGCGTGGTGCTTCTCGGCTCGTTATGTTTAATGGTCGACGCGAACTGAACGAGCTTGACCCACGATGGTGGGATGAAGAGCAAAGACCAGCGAAACGTTATATCAACATTTCAGAAACGGCCGAATAATCGTCACTTTTCATTTTTCTTTGCCTTTCAAACGATTGCAGAATAGTAATCTCGCGTTTAATACATATGTGATTCGTATGAATATATGGAGAGGATCAATGGAAAATAGGAAATGATGGGATTATTCAACATATAGCAAATTAAATTTTTTATAGCAAGTTAATTCATCAAATTTAGACGACTTTATACTATACATTGTATTTCATTGGAGAATAAGGCAATAAACGGCTATTATTTTACGTGTTCATGTAGATTGTTTCTTATTTTATCAATAGAAAGATTTGATCTTTTTTTAGTTCTTTCTACGCGACTTTTATATCACGAGGCACGCTATAGGATATAATGGGATATAATTGAAGAATTGTAGAATAAATATGATAATACGTGAATAAAAATGGAAGTGGCAGTTTTAATTTATTTATTTACGATCACTTTGTTAGTCGTAGATACTTCATTTGTGATTTCTATAAAGAAGAAAAATGTTATCTTCCGTTCACTAATTCAACGATTTTATCCTTATAATATAAATTTCTCAAACGATAAACGGAACAAGTGCAAGAGACGAGACATGAAAGCGTAAACTCGATCATCTGTTGCAGATCATCTGTATCGATCTACTTACACAATTGCTTGCCGGATCATGTATCAAATAATTGATACCTTCAGCCAATAGTTGTAAAATGAAAGCCACATTATTTCATTTGCAAACATTTATATGTATCTTACATAAAATAAGCAGGTACGAGAAAAGCTCAGAATATTGTTTAATTGTAAGGTTTATTGGTTAAAGCGTTAAGATATACGCATCTCCGCAATTCAGGAAGCACTCGATCCGAGCATGAGGCAACGCACAAACGAAAGGAACTACGTTAGGGCATCGAGCAGCATGTGAGTGAGAGAGCAGTTGGAAGAGGTGAGGAGGTAGTGTCGCCCAGGTGCCCGACCGGCCTTTGCCGAACTCACCTCCACCTCCTCTCCAGGCCGGCTTCTCTCCTCGCCCATTCTCTCTCCAGGACACGCTCCTCTGGTTGTTTCTTGCTCGCTAGCTCCGTCCGTTCCGTCAGTCCGTCTTTTTCCTGCTCGCGAGCTTCTTCCTAACCTCTCGACGAGCTCTACTCTGTGCTTTCCTCTTATCCGTGCCATTGGCCATTAGCGATTGCCGTCCACCGTATCATCAGGCCCCGCAGTAATGGGATCTCTTACGGTCCTACGGTCCCAGTCGTTCGTCGCGCGCCTTCGTCGTGGCTTCCCCACGTTCGGCTCCTTTACGGACCTCCTCTTTCGCTACCACGTGATTTAGCGGGTTATGTCTAACCGCTCTCGACCTTCCGTCTGTCGGATCTACGTTCCTGATAACCCGGACACCGCGGAGTTCACCGATCCGAGCCGCGAGAGTTCGGCTCGTGCCTCCGATCGCGCCGTCTTCAACCGACACCCCAAACCACCATCGGATTCATTGCGTTCGATCTTGTGCTACAAGTTTTTCTGCATCGCTCGTTTGTTGGTGACTTGACAATGTTTTGTGAGTAATCCGCTAGTGGCTATACGACGCGCGCTCTCTCGGTTTCTTACGTTCCTCGTTGGTGTTGACTTGATGGAAATTGTCATTCGAATGACTTTCTTGTTACCCAACAACGATAACGATTTTGTACCTCTCGCAGGATTTCCACGCTCGCAAATCATTCGCGCGCTGCATAAATCACGCGTCGCGATCTTTTACGTCCGCAGTACGTTCGCGCCGATAACAGAGCATTGAAATTCTTTCTTTTTGCTGGTCGTTTCGATTTGCCTGCCATACGATTTTGGGTGTGTACGTGGGCAAAACGACTCTTGGACGTCTCCGCTGCAGGTTTCTTCGCTCGATCAATCACGCGACTTGCCAGCTCGGTCATATTAGCGTGAGAGAATTCCGGATACTTTGATTTGCATAAACGCCGTAGGTACGTCTGAATTTCACTTATTGCAGCTTGTTAACGAGTTTATAAGATTACGTAAAACGCAAACCGGTAAGTGCAGCTCTAACGATTCTTCCTGACATTTCCTAATTATTCATATGATTGATAGGTATGTCTATAATGTTAAAAGTTTGTCTCGTACCTATCATTGTTCCTTCCTATCTTCTTTCCTTTAGGAAGATAGAGTTATTTCTATCGTTAAATATAGGGATCTGAACAGGATCAAATTTCAATAGTTAGAGATCGATAACATTTTCTTGAAAATATTTAACGACTGACCTAGAAATGCGATAACTCTGGTAGACTGATTTCTAGTTGTGGACAGACATGGGAATGATCACACGACTTTGAGAATTGAACAATTTGACCGCCTCGAAAGCATTCTCGGTTTTAAGCCGTTCCCACTCAATTGGTAGTTTCTAACGTTTGAAAAAAGGATTGAAATTTCTTTATCGTTTAACATCATGCTCTAAATTACAGTGGCTTCATTTTTGTTGAAACCTTATGAAAAATTTACTTCAATTTTATAAGAATAATCTTTTCAATTTTACACTTATATCTATAATTATATATATTTTTCTATTAATTGTGCTTTAAATATTGTATATAGATATATTATATTTTGGCGAATAATTCTTAATATTTAAAAATAGATATTATAATAGTAATTTTCAAGTAACTTAAATAATACAGCTTATATGAGTAAATAATGGTTTTTCGAAACTTGTACATATTTCTCCTCTCTCTGTTTCTGTGTTTATATTCTAAGTAATCGTAAACAGTTTGAATTCCAGGTAATGACGTAACGGAAACATACGCGATCTTCGCGCCCCAAGCTCGTTGTCGAATTTAGTTTACTGTCGACTGCCTAACGCGTAAATACCTTGCGATACGTTGCGTAGTTTCTACATTGCCGTGAGGTACGAAAGTATATATGTATTTCAATCATTGTTAGTGCATCATTATATTCACACTTCATTTGCCAAGTAATTACACGTATAATCTCAATTATCGTAGTAATAACTATAATAACGATTAGAAGTAATTGTAGATTTTGTTCGTGTCAATTTAAGTTTCCAAATGTTCATTTGAATTTTGTGACACAATTACTTACGATTTAACCTACAGATCATTATACAATCAAATCAAAATTAAATCAAATTACCGGATTATAGTTTAACAATTATCCAATACTATAAAGTTTAAGAATTATCTAGAACTATCTTCCATATTTAGTATGGTTTAGGACGTTCGTTGGAATACTTTCCTTTCTTGATCGAATCAGTTTATTTATTACACTTCAATAATTATTTAATAATTTAGGTTCTTAAATTCGTCACTAAACGAAAATACCAGTGTATCGGACTAAAGCTTCGTTTTCTTGGTGACAAAAGCGAGATTTCTTTTTTCGTGTATAATAAATTTGAATTTGGCGTTCTCTATTGACAACATAACCTAAAAGGCGGAAATTGACAGTGTAAATGATTAATATTTCAAACAGGAGAGACGATACTATCTTTAAATATTCGTGCGAGATAATACCATGTTTTTTTTCTTAGTGGAATAGTGCAGATTAGAAAATAGTGGACTAAAGGTGAAAATGAGTGTGAGAAGTGTTGTGTGGAATAAAGACGTATAGTGAAGTAGTGGATGTAATTTTAAACATCGCTAGAAAAAGTGTAAGAAGCTCGAACACCGATCAAGTGATACAGTGTTATGCAATGCGTAAAGAAAAAGTTGTCAAACGTGCATTCTCTTTGCGATTAACGTGACCAGCGTTTTTGTGAAACATACCGGAAACACTGGTAACCAGATGGGAAGTGATGTCTACCTATTATGGCAGAACCGTTCTCGAAGAGATTCGCCACAGCTAAGGTAAGATTCATCCTTGTCTATTCATTATTTATCTTACTGTTTAGTTTATGTACATACCTTATATCTGAACAAGCTATCGTTATATATGAATGATATAGAGATATGTATTTATTTAACATCGATATAGTCATTGCTGGTATCAATGTCTATATGGTTATGTGGATACATACTCGTATACATATTATTCAAAGTGGCAGAAACTTTAACAATGAAGACAATAGAGAAAACCAATAATTATGTGCGTGTATATATTAACAAAGTAAAACAGAATTATTATTATTATTATTATTAAGAAAGAGTAAGTTCTTAAGTAAATAGTATAATAACGTAAAAGCGAAATTGTTGACAATTAATTTTGGTCATGATGGACGTATTATGAGGCATATTACATCAGTGACAATATCATCGCGGTACAATTTTCG
The DNA here is from genome assembly GCF_041682495.2 of Bombus fervidus. Lineage (NCBI taxonomy): Eukaryota > Metazoa > Arthropoda > Insecta > Hymenoptera > Apidae > Bombus > Bombus fervidus. The sequence continues at coordinate 7,573,300 of NC_091524.1, forward strand.
CCTGTCAATTACAATTAAAAGAAATTGTCGTCTACTTGACTGTATAGGTTACGAAATACATATCACGAATCTGGCATTGACGTATACGAAGCTTTTAGTTGCCTACGGTTATACGTTCGAGACCTTTTAAGTGCAGGTCCCAGCGAGTATGTAATTTTCATGTACGATTCCCTTCCTCCTCTCTTCTTCCCCCGCCATCCTTTCTTCTTCTTCCGAATGGTCCGAGCGAAACGATCGAGTACATGCACGCCAGCACATGCTCGTGCATTTACGCTTAAGTTTGCGCATTTATACGAAACGAGCGTGCACACACGTGTGTACGTCTATACGTCCTGCAAATTCAATGGATCGGTACATCGGCACTGGAAAGGTCTTCTTTCTTTCAAATCCTTCTCGTTTTCCGCTGCTTCAAAATGGAAAGAGGATAAATTTTGGGATTTGCGTAATTGCCAAGTCTGAATGTCTCGTAGACAGCCATTTTCTTTTCTCATTGGCTTAGTTTTCAAGCAGCACTGTCGAATAATCTGTAATTTGAGACGAGCCTTTAAGATCGAACATTTATGAAATATTTCAATTTCGTACGTTTTGTTGAGGGATAATTTTGCTTAATATTAATTATTTAATGTTAAGATGTAATACTAAAATACTAAAATATACAAATTACAATTCGACTTAATTTATAATTAACAATTGCAGTCGTAGTAGCACTGAAACAATTGCATATCTACACATTTGTAAAACCTAAAAATCTCGCATATTTTTAATTTCGAAAGTATTATTCACTTTCCTTTAGCTCTTAAATTTCATTTCGATGAAACATTTATAACAAAATAGATAACGCTGAAATTATTTCGTTTAGAACTTTGTACAGATAATATGTGATTCTTCATCTTATTCCGCATATTATTCAATTATCCTTTACATTTTTGATACTTTGTATTTCACTGATGGGTGTAATTGAGTTCTGTATTTAAAAAGAGAACCGTGAATCGTGATCCTCTTTAGTGGGACCAGATGTATGTGCGTATATTTAATTGCTTGTTGCATGCAACCATTTGCGTGCAAGTTGCAGTTACACTTAGGTAGGATCACCGATGGTTAAAACGGTTTCGAATTAACCGTTAAGTGCAATCGGCGATTGCTACGGTTTTCGATACCTCATTTCCACTGAAAGAATACTTTCGATACAGTTCGTTTTTTTACGCAACGATCGTTAAGCAAAATAATGTACGGAAGTAGAAAGGCTTTTTAAAGTAGTTGCATTTATACAGCAGTTGAAAGGAAAGCTTTTTACTGTTCGCTAAGAATATAATACTTGTTCTTGGCAATTCGCCAATTTGCAAACTTATAGAAAAGAAACGTATAAATTGAATATAAAAATAATGTGAGAGATAGGAAAAATTGCATGTAATTAAATTGGAATCGCCGATCTTTTTATAGTCTTTTAAATGTAATATTGTTAACATTATAATTATAAATTAACTTTATTAGTTTATTAACAAATTACAAGTTGATTTCTTACTATTTATAAATTCATAATTGTAAGCTTCAAAGTTTAACGAAATAACATAGGAAATAATCAAAGAAGAGAAAATACAAAAGTATGTAATCAACTTTATACATATATATGTAGATCTATTTGGAAACTGATTGGAAAATAAAAATATTGTGCAAGACATTGTTGATATGAAATAGGTATAGCCATAAAACATAAATTAATACAAGCAGAAATATCCTGTACACGCATGATTTTCTCATTTTTTCAATAACTCACCTTTTCGACAACCAATCAGATGAAAATAAAAGCAGAGAGAGATCTTGCAACATGTAATTTTATCGTGTTTCGAAGTCATTGACTTCAACTTCCTCATACCCTTCGCGAAAGCTCTTCTTCGCCCACACAAACGCACCGTGCGTGCAAACAAGTATCGTGTCCGCTACATTTTTTACTTCACGTTGTCAAACTTTTTCGTTGCAAGTTCGATGCAGTGGCAAGACTGATAACGAACTCTTCTCTTACTTCAGGTTTAAGTAGTTTATCTTGAAGTTCGTACGTAACGAATTTCTTGTTTGAGTATACACGTGAAACAAATAAATTCCGCGATAGCTTCGTAATTAATACCTTTATTTATGACGTATTATGCGGCTGTCAGAAATAAATAACAACTAACAATCCAATATTTATTTAATTTCTGATTTAAGATGTACTTATGCAAATCGATAGATATAAAAAGTTAAGAAACGTGAACCGTGTTGATTAGTGAAACTTCCTTTTAAATATGAACTGTAGAAAAGAATTTGTTTTTATTTTTCGGAATCACAGCTAGCAGTATACTTACTCTGATCCTCTTTACGTGTTTTCTTGACTTTCGAAATTACTATATACTCTCAAAGTGCAACAACGTTTAAAAATTTGCGGATTTTCCAAAAGATCTTAAAAAATCACGAGATGCTTTTTAATATGATACAAAAGTAAAAACATCTTAAAATATTTCGTTTTAAGTAAAATACACAATAATTAATATTTGTTATAAATATGATCAGTTATATAGCTGTATACATATATTTTTGAAGAATGAATAATTACAATCTGCATTGTATTTTTTATTTATTAATACAATATAGACGTAGATAATGTATTTACCTGTATACTTAATTCTTTTCCTTACCCTTTTTCTAATTTCACTGATAAACACTTCAAGCAATGTTATAGCTAACAACTATTATAATCTTTGTAACAAATCTTGTAAGTACTTGTCCAATGAAGAAGCGCGAAATCAAACATTACTTTCCAGCAATACTGTCATGATCATTTTCATTCGTAAATAAAGCGATACATATATTTAATTTCGTTTAAGCATAAACCAACAGTCGCATACCTATTTGGTTTTTACATTTGTATTATACTTCACTTTCTTCTGAATAATTTATTTTTCAAGTTTAATTTACACCACGATCGTAAATTTTCTTCGTAATTACTTGAATGCAAATCTGAGTCGGATGGTATCCACTCACGAATTTCTACGAAAATTTTTACAAAATCGAACATATTTCATCGAAAGTGGTGTGCGTGTGGCGGGACATGACAGCGACCCAACCGATTCTGTCTTTTTTCGGGACATAAAAATTCTTACGCTGCAACTTCTTCGCGTCGCTTCCCGACTTCAAAGACTGCATGCACGGTAAATCTTGCTGCACCGCCGCAGCAGGGAATGTAATTGATTTCACTGTACGTAAGTGTTAAACGAGAATAGATGTTCAACGCACATGCTATAGTTATCGCGCGATTTGATCTTTCGTAAGTTTCAAGGAAACGTACTATCTATTCTTCTAAGCTGCTTCTCGATTTTCCTTTCGCCACAATGTTTCCCATTGGAATTCTTCGATGTAAAAGGAACGTTAATTTCTATCGATACGAGTTCCCGTTACCATTTATACTTCACTTGTACTATGTACATTAATAAAACTCTTAGTCGATGTAGGCTAAATAATAAATTTGATAGCGACAAATATTTTTGCCATTTATATTGTTTACCTTCGTTTCATCAGGTCAAGTATTTTTATTTTATTCACGTAGAAGTTCAAACTTTAATAATATTAAATTTACATAAATTTAACGCAAAAATATAATTTGTCGTTATTATACCAACAAAGTAATACATACATGTGTGTGTGTATACTATGAACAGAGAATTTCATTTACATATAAGTACGAGTGATAAAAGAAATTGAATTAAAAGTTGCGTGTTTCTCAAATCGTCGACATGCTATTAAGGATAATGTATATGTATATATCGTTTTCGTTTATCCCATCGATATGCATGAATCGCATGGTGTAGCGACATCAAATGGAAACGATTCACATTAATCACATTACATAGAAGTAAATCAACAATGTATTATTACATACACATTTCGTACTGGGTTGTTTAAAAACGTGTTACAGTATCGTGATATATTATTACTTATGAATAGCATATGTAATACGCATGTAAGAAGTTAATACAAGAGTCTTCTTCAACTTTAATAAATCTCAACTTCGCTGTAAGCTTCCTTTTATATATAACTAAAGAATTATACTGTATTAGTAATCAAATTTAAAAGCTGAATTCACTTACAAATAGCTTATCATTATCTCGAAAAATCAATTGTCCTTCGTTTGATAATTTCAGAATATTTGAACGTGGATTTTTACTTGAAACGTGTTATTCCTTTATCTTACCTTTTCAATGATTCGCTATCTCAGAATTGGTATATACCCTTTGTGAATTGATAATTTAAGTATATCAGTTAACGGAACTTCTTGTGGTAAATCAAGTTAATGATTATAAGTATAAAATACATCTATGGATAATATAGCTAATACATACACATGTGCATCTCCTCTTCCAACACTGTCCATATAAGATTAAATAATAGGAAATTGTAGTAGTGAATCGAAAGATGAAGCCGTTAAAGTGTATGCAATAACGTTCAGGTTCGATTTTCATAGGTGTAGAAGATAAAGGAACTATCGTTGAAAATAAAAGAACGATCCTTCCAATTATAATAAACATCGTGCTTGCCGCCTTAAACGTTAAACGTTTTACAATCGAGCTAAACCGTTTCTTCAACGCCATGACTTCATACTTCGCCGATAAATTCCTGTAACGAAGCCTATGCCTTGTCTATGTAATAAATATGAATACAAAGATCGGCAGCGATCTGCTCGCGAGCCTTTCAGCATCAATTTCGTATCGTTCACGCTCGATCTCTAATCTACCGAGGAATCGTGGATGAAGTACAGTTAAAAATAATCCATATTGCCGACGTTCCTTTCTACATTCCTCATTGAAGTTACATACTGCATTCCTTGAGCACGCTGGAACACCCAGCTCTGAAGACCAATCAATTTCTTTCGACGCTACCGCGGCAACTCAGTATGCGTTTAGTAAAACTATTTTTACATAGCCGTAAGCATTCGTCCTGCTCGCGCGAGTCGCGATTCGCTCCGACACTTAGTTAGTTAGCTATACCGACTCCCGTATTTGCATATATGCAAATCGCATTTTCAAAGTTTTTGCCCGAAGGTGAACGGACCGCCGATTTTTCACCGGCTAATGGATGTCGATCATTGTAGTAAAGCGTCTGTTGATTAATAAACGACGTCAAATAGCGTTTTGTAAAGTTTGTAAGAGGGAAAAAGGAACGTGGATCGCGGCGAGAACATATGCTTGACATATGGTGTCTACAGGATGCTTCTATAGTGTGATAAAACAAATATGAGCAGTAAAAAATATGAAAGCAGTAAAAAATGTTTAATCGATATATGCAGGTGTTAAAATTAATTTTTTCCGTGTAAAATCTATTCTGTGTTATATGCCGTCGTTCGAAAAATAAATCGTAAATTGAAGGTTTGATTTAAATTACTATTTATGGTGTTACATAAAGACTCGTCTATTCGTCGATGTTAGTAAATATGAAAAATCCATATGAGTCTTGTATTTAACAGATATGAGTCTTATATTAAGAGACAGATTGATCATACGAAATAAGCGATCACTTAAGCTCTATAATCGATTTGAATATCATAAGTCTATCGTTTATATTAGCAATTACAATCGTAATTTACTATAGCAAATAATGCGAAGTGTGGTTTTTCTTTATCTTTCATTTATGTGTTTAACGTGAAATATCACTATAATTAAGATTTTAGTCTATCAATTCAATTACTACATATGTCCTACCTTTTATATTATGAAATTTTTTAAATAATAAAGACTACGGGTTTGGCCATCACACATCGTCTTGTTTAAAATTTAAACGCGTGTTATACGACTTTTCGTACAACTCGTGTAAAAATCTACAAATTCTGAACATTTTTGCCACGAATTTTATAATCTCTTGACCATTGTTGCGTTTATGCCTCGTTAAGGAGTATTCGCCATTATTCCAGTAATTCCCGACATACGGAATGCACATTGTTCTTGTACAATGTCCGCGTAATTTAACACTCCTCGATGAGCATCGTTGAGAATAAAGGCTGGTCTCGAACCATTCAACTATTTCAGTTACGCAAATGTTCTTTTTTTCTCTCGCTGCTTTCTCCTATTGTTTGAACGAAGGCAATTTTTACTTTCCATTCTATCTATCTTTTTTCTAGCAGATATTACGATGAAATTCGCAGGTTGCCATAAGCTTTCTGAACGTAACAATTATTCTATAAAACTGCATACATTTGTACGATTAGTTATGATTAATCGATGTAATCCCTGTTTCATTTTGCACTGTAATATCTTGGAATATATGAAATTTTAACGACAAAATGTTGCAATAAATTGCGCATTAAATTAAATTAATTGTGTACACACACACATTGTATAAGAACTTTTTATATAAAGCAACAAAAGATTAAACTTGATCTCACCACTTAAAATATAGGTACGTAATCTGATTTACTTGGTAGGTTATCAATATTAATTATTGTAGACAATTTTATTTTAAAATGACTTAGTTGACTATTATCATAAACGTTAATTTTTCTCTTCCAATGGTTTAATTGGTGTTTCATAAATTGCTCAACAATACGTGATTTTTGTTATTTTAACAAGTGGAATCGTTTCCAGAAGCATAAACTTTTACCTTCAATAAACATAATATTAATACTTATAGTAATATAATAATTATATATAATTATTATACATTATTTTTATTTATCTATTTCGATTATTACAAGTAATATAGTAATTACAGCAAAAATTCTTCTCGATATACAAATATTTATAATACTTTCTAATTTTCATGATCGTTCGAAGCTTTCTAAAAGACATTTTTCTGTAAAAGTAAAAATGCGAAACGAAAGGGGCTCGAGTAAGAACATATTAAAGATATACGTATAATACAATCGAATAATATTATTTTTGTCAAATTTATTATCACTTTAAAGTTGTGGGTATAGAATAGTAAATACAGAATTAAATAAAACATCTAAATCCAATAATAGTAAATTTATTTAAATAATGCAGTGAATCTTACAGAGAATTAAAAGAAGTAATCCAGGTGATTAAGCATCTATGTTATGGTTAATAATATTTTTCAAAGTGACAAAATGAAATTATGATTCTCAAAATGAGAATTATGTACTCGATTTATAAGATCGCAGATGAAATATTACACTCTCTTTTTACTTATTTATTGTTACACTTTATTGCCACGTAGCTGATATAAGTACATCCATCTTACCGCACTTTGCGGTTTCTTATACCGTTGCCTATAACTTACGAGCACACATATTAGAAATCGATCAAGCTTCTGCGTACCGGGTGTCGTAAAAAGCCGTCATTAAAGACGTGTGAAACCAATTGTGTTTGATGTTAACCAAATTGATAACAAATTGTTATTACTTAACTACTACTTTGTACAAAGGAGCACAAGGATTAAAACCTTTAAAAATAATCTGAAACTTTAATTAAAATTGTATCTTTTTCGTTTTAAACACTTTTGATTTTACAATAATTGGTAATAATTTGTTAAATTGTTTGTTCTTTAAGTTACAAATATAGTTTAATAGAATATTAGTAAAATAATATTTGTTTATAAAAAATTTTACTTTTTTATCTTCAAGTCCTTATATGCAGTTGATATATTATTTATAATAAAATAAGATTATACTAAAATCTAATAAGCAGCAAATCTTCAAAATAATTTTGTTTCATCCTACTTAAACGTTCTATCATAAAATATTTTGTCAGGTTATTATGATTAAAATAATTGTATTATATGTGATTTTTAAAAAAATATATATATATCTGTTTTAAAAAATAATTTCTATCTTTACTATAAATTCTGGTACTCATTTTACATAATAAAAATGACTAGAAAACGTAATCATGTCGAGAATTGATAGCTCAGTATATGCACTAGTTTAGTAATTTTATACTATTACTAAGTCTTCCATATTAACGGAAGTTTTACAGAAAATTATGGTGCAGTGTAATTGATGGCATAGAGTATAAGTTTTCGCTAGAACATAAAGGGCTTCTTTGTGCTCTTATTGTTAATGTAGCATATAATGTAACATAGTTATTAACGTTAATTTCTGTGTACAAGGTGTCCATAGAGATCTAATTCTTATTAAAACTTCGCATAATCTTCTCTATCTTAAGAACTTCCGATAAAGTTCTTGAGTGGCAAGTTTTTATAATGTTCCATGTAATGCTAACGGCTTTCAATGCTATCAAAATTCATTGCATGTGAGATAAAGTCATTTTTCAACAAAACTGATAATTCTATTGGCTTTGAAATTCCACAGAAACTTGAATATGTATATATGTACATCACTTTATAAAAATTTCAATGATCGTATAATGGTGATTAAACGTGTTTTTAGGAAACGTTTCCATTTAGATTAAATTTATCTAATCCTATTACACGTGCAATGTAGGAGAACGAAGGTAGATTCACAATTTTTTCTGAAAATGCAATAAGTAATTAATTAATGCAATAAAATATTTAACGTCCGATGGTACATCAGTTAATTCTGCACTTCGTTTATGCAAAGTTTGATCTACTTAATCGAAGTATCGAATAATGGTGTGGCAATCATATTTTCTTCTCTTTATACGTTCTAATGAATTTAATTAAAATTTTAACTACCTGACTTATTCATTGGCTTTGGTATAACTTGGCGAACTCCTCTCTGTTTCTCAAGTTGAAAATTTCACTTGAAAAATCGTTTTGACTCCATCGACGACAAGTAAAGTACCATTGCTACACGTGGGTTGAACGTTATTCCGGAAACTGATTACTACATAAGAATTTAGAAGTTTCATTATCGTGCTATTTGGTGTATATCTGTACAATTAGGTTCTAGGATAGACGTAGACCGAGGAGCAAAGTCTTTTTCTAGAAAGTTTAATTATTTATTAATCTGATTCCAAAACCTGGCCTTTTTTATTAATCCAATCTAAGCCTAGAATCGGTTTACATAGTACATGAAATGTAATTTTATGAATAATAACGTCATATCGTCCATCTTACTACGTTACTTGCGTACTTTCTCCACCATAGGAAAGCTTCGATCAGTATCGAATCTCATCATTTCATAACTAATAACTCGATTAAATTCGCCAAATTCTATTCCATCCTATCAGCGATTCCTCTTTCCCAAACGTTTTCTTTTAACAAAGTACCAACTTGCAAGAGAAAACTGGTCATCGAATCGGGATCGAAGCGATCAGATTCGCTAGGAAGAGAAAAAAGCGAAGGAGAGTAGAGGAAAAAGTAAAAAGGGAGAAAACCAGATCCGTGGATGTCCATTCAGAAATTTTGCTATTCGAGTGGTATCGGAGCCTGGCTGGAGAACGCGGTGGGAGTAAAAGGGGCCCAGCGGCCAGGAAAGTAGGATGATTGAAGCGGCGCGGCAGTGGTGGGAGTCATGGGAGCCTCGACGGGGACGACCTTGCTGCGTGTGTGTACCGTGTGTGCGAGATGCTGACACACGGGACTCTCGGAGTCTCGAGGCAAGACGGTGTGGACCCGTGGACTGTCCCCATAGTACTCCGCAGAAGCGGCCCTGTGCAAGAGCACCGGCCCGATCTGCCTGGCAGTGTCTTATTACGCACGTTGCGGCACTTACCGCACGCGAGATTGCGTGCACGCGTGCTCTCTCGCCTACAACGCGAACGCGCCGTGCCGTGCCGTGCCGTGCCGCGCCGCGCCGCGATGCCGATGCACCGGTGACTCGTGACTCGTGACGCACGTTTTTCCGCGATGCATGCGCGCCGCATTGGATTTCTCCATGGGTGAACGTTCGAAGGTCGTTCGTCGACGTTCGTCGACGAGCATACGGGACTCCTGCGACTTTAGACTAAGTTTTCACATGGAACGCCAGATTCTTTTGCCTTCCACGAACATCGATGGGGATACGCTTGTTGTGCACACCTCGGTCACCCGATTAGAATAGCTGCTGATCTCGTATGCATGCACGTCCGAGACCAGTCTTTTGGAATTCGTTGAAATTCGCTTGCGCGAACGAGAATCGAATCTTTCACGGCGAATAAAAATATCGTTAGTCTTTCTGATGTTCATCGAATTTTCTACGCTAGAAGGATAATAGGATTTATAGAGGAAGATAAGATAATTACATAGTGGGAATTACGAAAAATAAAGAGTCCTCTTTCGTTATAGTTTCATCGTTGATGTGCAGTGTGTAATTGTAAACAGTGATGAGTTTCTTGCCCGGGTGAAGCACCCATGATCGAATTAAACAAACGTACGACTGTTGATACGTCATTAAGCGGATTTAATGAAAGAGCGCAAGCATATTTTTCCATTGAACGACGTCGATGAAAGGCATCATTATGCAAATGGCATTTCAAGATTGACGGACAGGGTTGCTTTCCTCGACAATGCATGCGTGCCAGTATTTCTGGATGAGTAGACAATTAAATGACGTTCGCGCACACTTAATGAAAGGATTGGTTGATCTTGATTAATGGTGCTAGAATTAAGTGTGTGTAACTTGATCGACGGGGGATTCCTTTATTCGGTTAAGCGATGAAATATATTATTATGTAGTGTTCACTGTAGAACTGACAGCTGAAATTGTTTTGCCGGAGTCCATGCATGCCTGACAGGATTTCTTAATAAGTGGATAATTAAACCTTATTGGTGAACGTTTAAAGAAGTAATTATTTCGTCTTAATTAGTCGGGACGTGTGTAATTATGTGATTTTGCTCGAAAGAAAGGGTACAACTGTTCGATGCTCCTTACGAAAACCTTACGAAAATTATTATAAAAGTATGTCCTTTAGGTAACGAATATCGAAACGTTGTTAATATTTTCAAAATTGTATTCCATTAACTTCTGACAAACTTTTACGATATTTATACTTTTGGCTTTTTATCTTCTGTATAATATGTGAGAATATTTTTAGAATAAAAGACGAGACGATATTTTAAAGATCGAATCTCGGTTAAATCGTAATAATTTAATAGCAAGAAATCTGATTTAAAGTTGAATATGAGATGATACACAAATCAAAGCTAATTATATACACTTGCTTTACAGTCCACATACCTATAGAATATTGTCAATGTATCCGCGTCATAATTTACTAGTGAAGTGTTCACTCAATTGTATGCATATGCATCGTTGACGCATGACATATGTACCTTTCTTAAGTGTTTACTTTCACAGCTTTGAAAGCGAAGTTGACAAAGTAAGATTATGAAAGATCATAAAATATATCGCCAGTTTTATTCAAAGAAGCAACAAAAATTCAAATATAAATTGATTATACTGTAGAATTTTACACTTTCTGCAATCATGCTATAACTAATAACCGGTATATTATAATTATATCAATGAGAATAATTGATGTTTTCACATAAAGATAAATTATTCGTATGATCGATAAATCTTACATAACGGAAGATTGATACACGTTTATGATGATACGCGTTCAAGGAAAAATTAAGTCAGGAAAGTAATCAATTTTCTCCCAGTTCGAAACGGAGTACACTCTTCTTAAAGCATGTTGAAATGTATCATTAGAATGAATTAATGACGAAACATTTTAGAAACCGACATTTTGGAGTACGGTTGTTTTAACGATTCCTAATTAATATATGTCTCTCGAGAGGTAACGGAGCAACGATCGATTAAAAACCCAACTGGGGAAAGTCTTGCAGCAAGATCATGATAATCGATGATTTATCGAGGAGAGATTTTGGTACGTGTTACGTTAAATCATGTCGGATTTCGATAAAATACTTAATTGAAATTGCATCCCCGTGAGAAATTTAAAATAGGATCGCACCGTTATTATTAATATTACGAGGAATCGTGTTTGAATTGAATGGTCGCCGTAATTAAAGCGCATACCATAATCCAATGAAACTCGTACTATAGTGCACATACTTAATTAGATGAATAATAATTAATGAAACTGGCCAAGAGTCTGTGATTAAACGAGTGCTGATTAATTAAAACGGATTTCACGAATATCTATACGCGATACGACTTGCTTTTCGCGTTAAAAATCATCGCTCGCGTGCTCATGGAACCTTCACGCGTATCACGAACGTACTCGATAACACTGGACACTTTGTACGTAGACGTTTTATTTATTAATACCTTTCGCCGAGGATTAATCGTAAAGTATCACGCGAATTTGTTTTAAAATTTCGCTTTGCCGCCACGCAAATTTATTTTAAAAGTATAATCTATTCTCTTAAATAGCTCGTTGTCGGATACTTAAAATTAGCGTTTCTCATCTGCCCGAGATAAACGTCGAGCCACGAAACAGTCGGAATAGAAATCTAGAAGATAGAAGCGAGATAGTAATCTTGTTGCCAATGATCGAAGATCCAGAGGCGCGACCTTATTGATGCACCCGCGAATTTCTCGTTGCAAAATGTATCGGGGTCAGTTCGAATGCTGTTCACGTTTTACACAACGTTCCGGCCATCCTGCGTCAAGATTCTTCGTCACGACTCCCAAGACTAAGAACACGAAAATGTCAACAGTTGCGACGTGACCGAGTTCGGTAAGCGCGACGAAGTATGCCTGCCAGCAAATGTGCCGGGGATGCAATTTCACCGGTGATAACGTAACAAACCCACCTCGAAACGAGGCTCGAAGGAAACGCGCATACTTTTTGCCTGAAACAACACCTACCGGGAGCAATTTGGAGCGTGTCGGGCCATTTTCGAACGTGATTCATTGCTTCGTTGCCCCTTCGACTCCGATACCAGTGGATACCACATTTAGTCTCTCGTTTCTGTCTCGATCTTACTCGTAACAATGTCAACTTCGATGCAGGAAAGCATAATTTTACTCGACTCTTAAAATTCCAATTGGTTTTTAGGCAAAGTAGTGGAATACGACTGTAACAGAAAATTACGATACTCGGTAGAAGGAGCATGAGTGATAAAGTTCGCAATGATACGACATGAACCAGCCATAAGTTATTTCGTCTCTTTGCTTATTGAACTCGACCGTTCACTGGAATCAATTAATCGAAAGTAGATTAGGACTGACGTTCGATGTTTTCAAATATCGCGAATAGTTTGTTGCAGCTGTTCACTTGACTACGTTCAAGTCCACTTGCGAAACGCCTGAACGCGTTTCTCGAAACTAGTTTTCGTGGTCAGCAGGATTAATGACACGAAAGTGATCGCGTAGGTCTCTGCGGCGTAGAAGTGGCGTGGAACAGAGCGTTCGCCGGGCATGTTTAGACGAAAGTGACAGTGATTAGTGACCACGGTGCATACCTCCGCGGAGCGCACGGCAACGCGGGACTCCTTTATGATTTCGCAAAATTGAACGAATCGTTGTGCAAAAGTGGCCGGTGAAAGTGACCAAGTTTCTCTCCAGAAGTTTCTTTCGCTGCAGGAAAGAAGCGATAGCAAAAAAAAAAAGAAAAAAAAAGAAAAGAGGGAGAACGTCGTCCTCGTAGATTAATCTTCGTTAAACGAATATGTGCGTTACTATAAATTTCAAGATCGCGTCAGTTTCCAAGATATCGCGTGATAGCGATAAGTGTTAACGCGGAACTGTGTCGAAATATTATTCAAGATTTGTAATCTACGTTTCGTGTTATGAAAGGCATTTCTTTTTTTTCTTTTTTTTCAATGTTCAGAGAAAATTAAGTTTTTACACTATGCAAGTTAATGGTCTAACGATCAAACGTTTAAGTAACACAATTTTTTTCTTACGTAAATATCGCGAGTGATCAAAAATCCAATGACAAGGATGTAATTTTAAATATTTCGCGATTAAAGGATTGAGTTATTCGTTAGCCTGTTGAATAACGTGTTAGTTAAGTAAGGTCCAGAAATTTTATACGTGTTTAGTGATTTGGCTATTTGTATGTGATTGTAACAATGAGAAACCGGAAAAAGAACGATTACTTCCGCACGTCACGCGTTGGACAGGTGGTTGATCGGTGGCGAACGAGACGGCGAGCAATTAACGAAATATGCAATTAAAAGACCGAATAGACAGGGATAATTGAAACATCCATGGGTGGAAAGGAGGAAGAAGAGGCTGGGGACGTAGCCGTCAAGATGCCGGAGGCCACTCTGAAAATATTCAACGGTGTACAGGTAGGCGTCCGAAGTGTTTCCATTTCCCCGAAACATCCGATACAGTCGTACAAATTAGGAAACGCGTGAATTTTGGGGTGCATTCGAAAACGAAAGAACGAACCGTTCGCAGTTCGTTGCAATCTGCTTCAATTAATTCGGCTGGAGAGTTCGTTTGCCGCGTTCGTTTTCACGCTGTTATCCTTTCTTCGGAAGAGTGCGTGGCCAGAAAGGGAGGCGATGGAATTTATTATCTCGTTGAATTATTAGGTAAACGTACAGGTTAGTCTTAAGGGCGTGTTAAACGACGAATATAAATTGTAGCCGAAATTGTGGTTGCCTGATTTATGCTTTTCATATTACGTATAGTTACGACCATTGGGGCTACCGGTTTTTAAACTAATATGTGGGTTTAGGAAATTAAAATTATTTGCGAGATATTTTATGGCGTTCTTCAAGGCAATGTTCCTCCAGTTCTCCTTTGCTCTTGTTTGTTTTTTGTTGATTGAAGTTTGGAACAGTTTAAACGAAAGAGTAAAAAAATTTGTCGAAACGCCTTATACTTGAAAGAATATTTTAATATTTTGAGATTTTATCATGAAACTGATGTTCCTAGTTTATGAAAGGAGTAAATAACTCAACTACTGGAAATCTTAATTAATCTTGAATTAACTTATTCATTAAACACGTGTAATTTCTAATTATATCTCGATGGTATTCTCTAATTGCCAATAACGTTTAAATATCGAAGATACAGTAGGAACTTGATTATCCAAACTAATTATGACACACGATGTTCGGATATTATTTTAAACTATTTTGTAAATGTTAGTGTTAAGCAGGAAGCAAAACATTTAGGTAAAAATGTGTAATTTCTTTCAATTTTCATCTGGTTTTTCAATTTTTCTTGCAGGGAATCATTCCCGACATTTCCATTAAATTTCCTAGTAAAAGATTGTTCCGTTAATCGAGGTAACAACCGAGATTTCACGTCGCTCTACGTATTACATATTAACAGGTTCAGCAGACGGATTGAAATAGCAAAGTATGATAGAAGTATACGCCTTCAGAAAACTAAAAAAAACATACATGATTCATAATGTGCGATACGCATCCTGAGAGTATGCCATAACTCACGTACAACAGCTTTTTCTGTTCCATAGCAACGTCTATCGTACACTTCCTTTTTCCATTCATCGTTTCTTTCTCTGTCTTGTCTGTCTAACAGCGCGTGCATATGTCTATTTGCCTTCTTCGTTGTTTATCTGCTTCTGTCACTCTTTCTATTTTTATTCTGCACATCTATTTGTCAGATTCATATATAGAAAGGATCAGAGGCTGAAAGAAAATTGCTTATAATTTATAGCAGCCCTTAAGGATGTTGTACTTAGGGCACAGTAGATACACATTGATTGATGATAAATTCTTTGGAATTCTCTATGAAGTTCTATGAAGAATTATATAGTAGTATAATGTAATATAATAGAACCCTGAAATGGATATTACAATGTGAAAATGTTTAACAAAACTTGTATACCATGTTTCTAAAATTTTTATTATTATGCGAAGTAAACGTATGGTTTGAACTGTATGTAATTTCCAAAACTGCTGGTAAATTTATAATACTAATAGCGAAGATATTTTATCATGTTAATTGTGTATTAAAAGTTATTTAAAAGTACAAGTATCTAACTTATTATATTCGATTGAGTAATCAATTCAATCGCGTTTTTAAAAATAAAAGACGTTTTTATAGTATTCTTCGAGGTGCGAATGAATTTATTACTCAATCTAATAGCAATATTCTTAGTATGACGATAATTCTAAATCTCTGTATATTAACAATATAAGAGACAACGATTTTGCAAATATATACGTGCGAGAGATATAACATTCATTCGAAAATCAACGTGTGAAAAGTAAAATCTATTTTCATTTTCGATTGAAGTTTGCGTCCTCATTACACGCATGGAGAGACTAACTTCATATTACTGAATAGGCTCAATACATGTTGCGCGTCTTGTCGACAATCGTCTTTCATAGCCTGTAGTAAAATAGTAAAACGAGTAATAAAGCAAGACTGTGTCAAATTAACTAATCACTGCAAATAGCTATGTAAAAATTAGTAAAAGTATATACGAGTTTATGAATGATAAAGTACAACTTTTAGGGATGTGTTTAAGTTGCAAATCGCAAGATAATAGATATTATTTATGAAAGAAGCACATTTATATGTAAGAGAACGTTTCATAAAAATTTTCATAAATTCCGTAAAAATATTTGAAATAGACGTCATTGCTGTATGTCAATATTTTATATACGTTATATATTATCGTCGAAAATCCGTATTCTCTTTTTAATTTCGTTAGCCTCAACGTCATAGATCAATTAACTTATTCGACACTCCATAATATATTAGTACTTAAATATTGCCTACGTATGAATATTTTTTCCTATATTTCTTTCAATTTATTTTTTTTTTTTTATATTTATTCTTATTTGATACAATGAAACTATGTTCGAATTAACGTTGTATTAAATTATTATTAGAAGAGAATTTATTATATCCCTAACTATAGTTATGTCGTGCTTGTAAGAAGAGAATAATTATCTTATTCTTGTTTGTTATCCTTCTAGGAAGCGGCTATACTTTTAAGAAGAGATAGCTAAACAAAGAAATGACCTCATCCGTTAATAATTCTAATTAATGTAATCAGCTTAGCTTTGATTGTCACAATGGGACTGCCACCCCTAATTTAACATGAATCTTCTTTATATGGTACCAAGAACATATTCTTTTCTCCTTCGTTTCTGTGAAATAATTATATTCGTGGAAAAGTATAATCGAATCTAGCAAGATTAACTTAATTGATAAATAACTCCAATATAGTAATCACATACGTAATAATGTAGTAATGATTGAATATTTCAATTGCTTGCATAAACACATGAGTTAAATAAGTTTATCTTTATATCAAAATCATGTTCAATTTCAAGATTTAAATTTAAATTTGGATATTAAAAGTAAAAAATAATTGTAGAGAATAAATGAACTAATCATTTGGAAGTTTAGCCCTAGCACCGAGTTCGATGATTTTTTAAAAGTCGTAAAAGTTAATATTTTGAAGAACTTTTAAAGGCATTTTAAAAAAGTATTATAAAAATTACTGTAGTAAAATTCTTTTTAGTTTTTATTATAAATAAACTCGGGTGTATTCAGTACAATCATGTATCACAATCGATCATTCAATACCAATAAATAACCGATTATTTAAAACCGTTTTAATTAGTGTGTTTGTATTCGTTTTGTGTATACTGAAAATTAGTATGAATCTAGTTTGAATCTAGTTTGTCATAATTCTACCTGAGTTTTTCCCTCCTTTTCTGTGAAATTACTGCTATCGTGTGTCAGTGCTATTACGAAAATGATTCCATATCGGTATCGTGTAGAACTGCTGTGCTTGGTGCGAGTAAAATTTATGAAATATTTGCGGTGGTATAATAATCATAACCGTTGTTGGAAATTTAACAAGACTGATCGTGAGTAAAGATAACACGAATGAAATCTTGAATTCCACGATTATGGTAAGCCATTGATCGTTTTTGGCCTTATCGCGAGACCGTTGGCCATTAATACATTCGACCCAGCACACAAACAGTAATTCTACCAAAGCATTTGCAGCTTTAATGTGCTAGAACACAATTGTTTTCTTGTTATAAAATCTTTTATTGATACTAGTCAATGTATTGTTTGACAGAATTAATATACAATTTGTATAATCATTTGAACCTCTGAATAATCGTGTGTCTGTTCTTTTGCTTAAGATACAGTCATCGATTTAAAAATTTGAATTATATTGAAATATATTTCAAAATTGAGAAAGCACGTTTCTTTTTTTACATATCACGCGCATTTATAAATCGCAGGGTAACGAAAATTTGATGACATCATTAGAATATAAATTACAAAGTTTCTTACGGATAGAACGTGTATATTACGAAAACATATTACGAAAATAACGTTAATATATAACATAACATAAGTGGCACAAGAAAGCACGATCTTTTTCATCGAATGTAAAGTGGCATTTAGAATCAAAATTCAAAACTGTAAGTATTAGGAAATTAGAATCGTCGAAGAAAATTAAGCAATAGAATAGAGATAAAAGAAACATAAGTACACGTATATCTTTTAGATAACAAAATCGTTCAAATTCAAGCTGCGATAATGCAAAGAGCGTATTAGGTAGAAAAAGAAGATAAAATTCAATTGCAAATTCATGAAGGACTCTTCTAAAGACCAATCAATAATGGGATGATAATTATGAGATTGAAATTCATATAAACTGATAAAGTGGATAAAATATTTGACATTTATTAGTCTCTATCCTCGTTAGGTCGCAAAGTGCCGTGTTCATTGTTTGCGGACTTTGCGGCACAGAATTTAAATTCCGTAGCCGTATAATGGCTCAATTGGTCTATTTCGCTGTCTTAAACAGGTTTTCTAAAAATAAAATCGATCGGTACGCGAATAGAAATTTGTCGAAACCATCGTAGAAAAAGCAAAGGACACCTGCAATTTTTTCAAGTCCTTAGCAATTTTCGTTGTTTAATTTAATACGACGATCACATTGATAAATTGTGCTTGGTACACGAGTTTACAAGCGTCACGTTTATTACAAAATTTATTGAAACTGGTTACACTTTATGTTACAGCTATTGTTCGCTATTAAGATAATTTCAGAAAATTTCCGAATATTATTAACACTTTTTACAAACGAATTTTATATTACATTTGCATTCGGTTCTCGTTAAAATGTTATTAACCTAAATTTGTTTGACAAATTTGATATTTATCTTTAACAAAGTTTTAAGTATCTATTATACTTTAAATACAATTGCTGTTGTATCGTTGTTTTTAAGTGCCTTAGGCTATGTATCGGACAAAGTAAAACGTTTATTTATAAAGTTAATTTGTCAGTGTATTTCCGTACTTTGTTTCATGTTTTGAAGTTTGCATGGAATAAGATACAATAAAGGAATTGCAATCAAATGCACTGAAATGTAAAAAAAGATGAAAACTTTTGTCAGAGAAACGTAACGTTTGTTAAACTATCCACCTTATTTCTACACAAATCTCAACTCCTTATACATCATATTCCATTTTTCAAAAGTATTCTGTATTTATGCCATAGAAACAAGAAAATTCTATTAAATAAATCATATACTTCTCCTTTTTAGCTTTCCAGTATCCTTAAATTCCATATTATCATGAATTATTATGTGACTTCTATACAAGAAATCCTTCGATACGTTCTCAATACTGTCCCCTATACTATGCCAATATACAGCGAGATAAAACATATGCGTAGTAGGACTAACGTAACGAAAGAACAGTTTCATATACTACTCTCGTATGCGTATACGACTTCGTATCGTATCTACATAGAAATATCAATCACGATTATTATTATTATTTGTGTTTGGTGCATCCGATATTGCACGGAATTTTCAGAGGTCGCTTCCGCTATATGGAGAGAGGCATAATATTTCTGGAATATCCCTGTGATTCCGAGAGGAGATCCTCCCGGAGAGAAGTTCGATGAAACAACAATGAGAATCATCCGGGGGGATTAAAGCAGGGATTATTTTGCGGCACGAGTATCTGAATCGAAATGCTGCGCCGCTCGCGTTCGGAGAAAAGATTTTCAGACATGGAAATCATGATAGAAACGCAAATTATATGTACTGCACGTGTTGCAATTAAATCCACCAACCGTGCTCTCGTCTTCTGGGTATAACGTTTCTTCGATATATTTAATATTTTCTCATTTTAATGAGTCTATACCGTGTACACGTTGGAGAGTTATTGATCCGTTGGTGAAACCATTCCATAACAAATTCATTTTTGTAAACGAAATAATACGAGCGATATTAAATTTGTATGAAATTCAATTTCGATCGATTATCTGCGTATTGCACGGCGTGCAGAGCAATATTATAAGGACATTTATTTTATCTCTACAAACGTTATTCCAATCTTCATATCTTCATATTTTTATATTTCGCGCAACAAGCAAAAAAAAATGTACATTGGTCCACCTTCGAATGTTTTATTTATTAAAAGTTCCGAAACAATAAAACACAATGAGAAGAATTTCAGTAATTCCAACGACTGATATCAAACGTTAGATCTGTGCAAATGAATTTTTTCACCGTAACGTTCGGCTACGCTTTTTCCTTCGAATGTATTTTTAAACGATTTTTAAAAAACATAAGATTCGTATATTTTTTATAAACGTTAATTGATACTTAGTTTGTTGTTAATTTAAGATGTTATTACGTTCATTACTGAACATATTCTTATTATCGATAATTCTATACGTTAATAAACGATTTTCATATAAAACGTACCTCTATCGGATGTCAGGAACTTTGTTTTCACGTGAGAGAAGCTTCATTTATGTTGAACTATTCTACAAATATTAACATTAGTAATTATGTTTATACGAATAAGAATATAACAATTTTTTTAATAATTATCCTTTTCAATATTTCTTGCTAAAAATAACTTCGAAATTTCTCATTGATCGATGTTTCGATAATTGATAGTTTCATTAACTAGTGTTCCGGTAATCGAAGTTTTATTACGTTGTAGACTGAATGAACTAAAATTGTCGAATGTCAGCGGCGATGTCATTAGTAATTTATCAACATGGTATGCTCAATAACGAAGGCAACATATGTATTGTCAAGAACAGACTGTAGATACGAAATTGTATTAATTATCGTTTCTTATTACATTTCTGCAATTTACCCTCTGGCCAGTTTTATTTATTGTCCTTAGAAGAGGGGTCGCTATTTTTATCGACCGTATAATCATCAAGCAGCGTGTTTGATCAACAAAGAGGATACCTTCGAAGGACACGCGAAATTGTGCTGAACTTTTCTGGTATTCCAACCCTCATGTTTTCCTCGCTAATTCGACCTCTTCAACCCCTAAACTAAATACGAAGAAATATTTGGCAGAAATTGAGAAAGTATTATACTTGCCGAAAGCATTAAACTTTGAGGGGTGAAGTGGATTATTATTAATAAATCAATCTTTTTAAACGTTGTGGTATAATATCGATTACTACTTTGTTATCGAAATGATTCATTTTTAAAGATTTTTAAAAAATTTTAGACGTATAATATGGAAGGTTTATGTATTAGTAATTGTATATCTACCGATATATTATAACATTTACTTTCGATAACAGTAGATAAATATAATAAATCTAAGATGAGGTTATAATAACGTACAATTATTTTTCCCTTTCGACGTATAATATTTTGAAATAGTTTTGCTTAAAATGTACATTGCCAAATATATCTATTTATTAGAACGATTCTTTTTCATCCGGATAGTTATTTAGATAATTTTATTCGTTTAAAACAACTAATCTGTGTGCGTTTCATTAACTTTTATACGAAAAATAATTAATGTAAAACAAAAGAAAAAATAAATTTTTTATATATAACGAAAAAGGTAGTAAAATTGAACTGGCTTTCGCTTATCGCGAATTGAAGTTACTTGTGTCTCTGCATTTGTTTCTGAAGTATGTACTTTCAGTTTGTACGAAAGTACGTTAGCCTCTGAAATACATCGTTGTCGAAACTCGGTAATTAGATCATCGTTGAGCGCCAACTATTTTGCTGAAACATTGTAGCTCGCAGGAAATTCGTGACTTCGTGGCGAACAATCGACCCTTGTATATCGTTCTCGAGAAACTGGCCCAACAATTCGGACACCCATTGACTACCTTTGGCCAGAAAATCAAGTACCGTATAATTTCGAAACCTCGCCTTAGTCTTCAAACCTCGTGCCATAGCAATCACACTATACCTCCTATTCCACTTTACCGTAGCGAGCAATCGTTTGCAGCAGTGTAGCCCTGGAGAAATGAACTTTGCCTGCGCTGCTCTAATTTGATGTGGGAAGTAACATTTAAGTTTTCCACGTGGAGCGAAAGAGAGATGTTCTTCGTTGATTTTAATGTTAAGTAGTTGTAGAGTTTGTAACAAAGTTAGAACGTATCGTTCAGAAATACTTGACTTCTATTGCATAATCGAAAATATGCGAAATGTACTTGAAAAAACATTCGTATAAAGTAATTAAACTTCTTTTCTTCTTACTTTTCGTACGAATAATTAATAAGGTGAGCATCATGCATGAAAATAAAAAAGATTTTATTTTATGGATTATCGCGTAAAACGAGTGAAAATCGTAACGGAAATATAAAAAGAAGTTTATTCGAACGCACGCATGTGTATCATAACGATAATAGCCGAGAGTAATTCACCAGAAATTAGTATAAAGATACTACTTGTAATCGAGGTAAAACAGCAGATTAAAAGCTCGTAAAAATCATATTTCGGTAATTTAGTTCTCTCGGGAGGCTATCAATTTGTACGGTACCGCAGAAGGCAATTAGTGAGATAAAATATAGGCTGTTACATAATTAACGAGTTCTAATAATCTGTGATCAATTTAAATGAAAAAATAGGAATAGATAATTTATCTAATTCAATGATCAAATATCATTCGCTATATTTATTGCTAATTTGTCGTCCCAATTAATCTGAGAATTACTTTATTTTTTGATAAAAATCGAATTTTAACATTTTCGGAATAACCTGTTACGTAAACGCGAAAACAGTAACATGTCGAATTAATACCAATACTATGACGAATTAATTTGCTTCTTTCATATGCTATATGTTATTTGCATAATTATAGCTTATTTATAGCATAATTATAGATATCGTAATGCTTTCCTAGTTTTCAAAAATACTAATAAACACAATAATAAGGCAACATTTTTCTCGTTACAGTACATGGGTTCGTTTCCTGTGGCAATTCCCGACATTGCCAGCCGAGCTGAGTACGTACGCTCCCAGTTGGAGACCCTTAGAGTGAGTACCCTTTCAGACAAAATTTTTTTCTGAAAAATAGTAATTTTGAAAAGGAAATGAGCGTTTAGGTGTCGAGAAGAGTTTACCGATAAAACTTGTGACTTGTATAAACATTATTCGTTTTGATGCGATGATAGCCTGTGGTAAACACATACAAATAACACAGATTACTGTAGTTGCACTGTTAGTGTCGTAACAGGAATCAATAAGGTTTTGAAATATGTATTGGCTCGATATACTGCGAACTGTTTTCTTTCCCGTTTGTATTTTGTTTTTACATGTAAGATAAATCTCAAATTTTATATTCATGTCAAAAGAAGAATCAAGTTTTATGCATTAATAGATATTAACTAGTGAAATTCAAGTGTACCATACGTGGCAATAACGAGAATGTGACGTTATCCATTAAAAATTTTATTTTAACAATTAAACATATTCGAGGCACCATCACATCATGGCGAAATAATCCCCATTATATATTATTTTTATGTCGGATCCAACATTTTAGCACTTGTTTTCGATATTATTTTACTACTTCATGATTATATGTAGCTAGACAGAGAAATTGTTGGAACAATCATTCGATCCAGCTTTTATCGAACGCGTTGCCTCGTATAACTCAAACGTCTATTAGTAGCACTTACCCAGAAGCCTTTTCTAAACGAGGGAATTGTCTGTTGCGGAACAGCCCGTGACGCAATTAACGCCGGCTACGTTCCTTCAGCTAATTAGCCTGAACTTACCGGGTTCATAGCTGCGTGGCAAGGGAATCAAACAACAGATTTGCGGCTCGAAATAAACTTCGTTCACCAGGTTTATTATTGTAAGCTACGTTATTACTGTAAACCTAGTAATGACTACCGACCCTGAAGGGATCAGCAGAATTTCGGTCTGGAGTTTCATCAGAGTTGAATATTTGCCTGGGAGCGAGAGCAACTCGTGCCAGAGAGTTGTCGGTCTAATCTTTTGCGTGTGTGTACGCACGTGTCTGCACGCTCGTGTGCGAGCCGTGTACGTGCCAGTGAAACGGGAATTATGAGCCTGAATTTTATGAAGGCATTAAAGAATATCTCGTGGCACTTTTCGTCGTGGTGGTATTCCATTAGACCCTGATGGACAGATTTCCATGAATACACTCCGCGGTTGCTTCCCGTGTTACCGGTCCGCCCTCTTTCATCCAAAAGGAAAGCCGAAGATATCACCGTGCCTCTGCTTTCCGAGCTCAGTCTATTCATTTGCTGCTTATCCGAATGTTAATATTTTACCAGCATATGTATATTCATTTCCAAGCTTGAACATTGTTTTAGCTTCGCTTGTTCTAAATTGCCGCTTTTCGTCAATCTCGAAGGAAAATTTGCAATAACATTGATTTTACGTATATGTTTTTAAAGCAACGGTTGATTATCTCTCTTCTCAGTCTCGTTGCTACCACGCGCTAAATCGAGATTTGTTTTACTCTCTAGACGTTGTAACAAGTTTACTATAGATATTTTGTGCATTTATATATATTAGGTGCATTCTGTACATTTTTGTATATTTAGAATAAACGTAGGATATATATATCGTTTTCTGACTTTCGGTGCAGTGCACTATGCGGTAGTAATTAAATATAAAGAAAATATTGGAAATATTTTCAGCGAGTTAGAAAAATTCAGATATTTGTTATATTGATTAGACAGAAACAAAGTAAATTAAATATTAGATATGTATGGCGCTGTGTTCTAAATATACGTACATGTATAAAATTCGCTTAGAATTAGTTTCTCAGAAACACGACCAACATGTCTTCTTAAATTACTTCCGGTGGATTAAATTTGGTATGCATAGCTGAAACCTAATCTTCTGTCTCTCACGTAAATTCTAAAATTTCGCTAAGGTATTTAATAAGTGGCGTTTTATATTCGTAAAGTTAAACTCTTTTTTTACATGCTTGATCTACTATACGAAATTGAACGAACTTCCACGTAGCCTTGTTTGTCTTGAAACCCTTTAAACCTCAAATAATATATATTATATAATATATATATATACTAGCTTAAATATAAATAATTTTAATTTCATGAAAACTCGATTAGCTTTATATTTAATAACGACAGTATTAAAAAATTTCTTTCTTACAAATCTCTTTTATTCATACACCAGTTTTGTTATTTGTAGTCTTTTCACATAATTTCTGTTTATTTTACCACCATTCACCCGATCCATTCATTCATTTCACTTATTCTTTCCACATTAATTAAAAGATCAATAAACAGAACTATGAAATAAATTGCGTAATTAAGATGTTTATAGGAAGCAAGATGGTCACGTTTAAATAAATGTTTAATGCAGAAAAAGGTGAATATACATTCAAAACTGGCATTCTACTTTCCACGCTAGACGCCCAAGGGACAATCTTTATCATTGGCTGTGATTGCATGTTTATGGGATCACAGAATGCATTCGCTTTGCATATACGAGGATGAAAGTTATTCGTTGTTAGCCTGGGTTTTGCGCAGTCTACAGTTGTTCTGTATGTGGATTCGACTTGTAAAGCTGTGCTTAGCGTAAGCGCGCTGCAAATGCATGCGTATCCATCTCATCACCCTTTTAACGTTCATATTTTATATGCCGCGACTAAATGAGGCGAAAATCACACTCGAGTGAATAAAAGACGCGACCAGAATCATTTGGAGTCACTGATACCAGTGAACCAATGTTCCTTTTTATACATACATGTCCTGTCCCATATTTTACATAAATGGCTCTCACTAAGGAAACTCGATAGGAAAGCAAGTATAAAAGAAGAAACTCAAAGATAGAATTAGAAATTGTATATCGTATTTCTCTTGAATTTTAATATATTGAACGCAATAACAGTGTATAAATCATATTAGTGTTTACTAAAAGCATTGCGACACCTTTATTCCTCCTTGGATGATTTTTAATAATCACTCCCTATAGAATGTAGTTTGAAATAAAAAGTGCATAGAGTTATATTATAATTTCGATAATAATATCTTGTTTCTTTTACAATTTTATTTTTATTCATACATTTAGGACAATAAATAACACGTCGTCTTTGTACATTTCTTTCTGTTTGATTACTCGATAAAATTAACTAAATTATAAAATTAATAACCGAACAGTGCTTATTTGTAAGGAGTTTTATTAGAAAATAAAATGAACGTAGACTTGCTTATAGTTCATTTAAATAATAGAAATATGTCTTATCGTATTATTTATTAAACTATCATAATTTTCGTTCGTTTCCCCTAATTTTTATTTGATCGTATGTACCTTTCTATATGCTTCCATGCAAACAGGGAATTGTCCCTGCGCTTTTTACAGTGGAAACTAATATCTTGATTTTCTTCGCTCGTTCCTTCAGTTTAATAGAGCGGAAATATGCGGTACTTGCGATTCTAGGCGGTTTTAAAGCACGAGGTAAAGGTAAATGGTGTAAAAATCAGGCAGATAAAAGAGGTGGAGAAATTCCTTGTTCACCCTGCACAATACAATGTTGCGTCAGTACGTCGTGTCCAAAGGGAAATAGAAGAACAGAGAAAGAGATTATGTACGCGAATAACATTGTGTTGTACAGGATGTAATTAAAATTAAATAAATTCCTATTTAAAATACTAATAATATCTTCATTAAGTAAGTCTTTTTAAACTACTGTACATCTATCTGTTTTAATAAATATTTTATTGAAACAATGTCAAGCAAAATATTTAGTGAATTACATAATTGTCTTCGTGTAATTTTTAATCGTTTTTTCATAAATGTGAATTTAAAATTTTACCTGAATCCTATTACAATATAAAAACAACTGTTTTTGTTTGGAACATTCTTCCGACATTGTTCTACGAGTAAAACTTTAAATTTCCATTTTCTACCAAGTTCATAACAATATGCATACAGGATACAGCAGATTTATAAATTCTCTCATACCGATAAAAAAGATATGCAAGTCAAAAATCTGTTAAATATTAAAGACCATTAAATTGGAATAATTTTACCTTCGTATACCAAAGGAGACGCTTAAATCACTATGTATCCCGTTTACTTTACTTTTTTGTTAAAAATCTGATCGGTTTGCTTAAGAAGAAACCATTATTTCGTTAAAAGGCAGGTTCGCAACTAGTGTCAACCGAGCGTTAATATTTCTTCCTCGGTTTACAAGACAATACGATGTGCAAATAAGGGACGCAGGAAACAAAAGAAAAAGAAGGACAGAAGGAGGAGTGAAAAAAGGCGAGCATAAACCAGATTGCTGAGTAGTCTGTGTTTACTACAATATTATACCTTTCTTCATCGTAGCAACCAGAGAGAAATAAAGCTTTCCCATTTATGTCCGATTTTTCCTCCTGCAAATTTTTCTCTTTCCTTTTACACAGCTAAGTCTGATCCTTCGAAGGAAAATTCAAGTGAGAGATGCAGCTCGCCGTTTTTACATGCTTAAGCTGTGCTCTATTTTATTCTCGTACTCGTTGTATTGGCTACTCGAGAAACTACTTAAATAAATGTAACTTCATTTCATATATGCAACTGGAGCGGAAAGCGAGATAATTTCGTTTGAGAGTACAAGACGTTGCATTAAAATTTTCACTGAAAATCACGGAAATGAAAATTTAATTAGAAATGAATTGCATGTTTTTAATGCTTTAGACGGGTAATCCTATTACTTATAGTTGGAAATATAAATTGTTACGAAATATGAAGTGTTTATTTGTAGATATATAAATCGCTTAAACACGCTTCTATAAATATTCTTTTATTATCCGTTATGAATTTTCATGTCACTTCTTTTTTGCGAGGTTTACTTTCAAGTAAAATTCAGTACAAATAATAAGTTCGAGGTAATAAATGTGTCGTAAGATTTGAAAGGAATATCCAGATATTTAAAGAAAAAGTATAGTTTTAATAATTCATAGTACATATAGATATCGTATCCGTGTTGGTGAAATGACACAACTTGCAAAATATATTTTTCGAGTTATGACAGTGAGAAGGTTCTTTTTAAGATCCTTCAGGGTTATAAATTGAAGACAACAAGAAACAACGCTTGGATGTGTTTTGCGAGCATTATTCTTCCTGCTAATTTTAACGAGTAACATCTACGTTTACGTTCAAAGATATTATTCTTTGTATCATTTGAAGCAAGGATACACATTTATAACACCACACACCAGAATACACGTTTCAAATAATTCAATTCCAAGACAGTTTGTGCGGTTCATAAAAATATTCATAATATTTAATTCGTATGGAATAAAATATTGAGAACCTGACAAATCTATTGCAAATATTTCTCAAGGAATCGTTCGGTCGCTTAACATCCTCGTTAAGATTCTCTGGATGACTCATACTTATACTTTTTATCGTATTGCCTCATAAAACAGTATCAATTTTTAATTAGACAGCGTGTCAACCATCGCATAGGTCGCATCGTCGTTTTAGTTTCTAATATCTTGGAGAAACAACAGAGAAAGATGATATTAAAATCTGCCCAATAACATTTTGGACAGAATATATATATATATATATATATATATATATATATATATATATATAAGTCCACATTTACTGGTTTCTCAAGTTCGTTTTATGCCGGAAAGTATTAAATAAGTTTTTGAACCGGATTTCACTGCTCTACAATTACGGGACACCGTGACGGCTAGAAATTTCATTATACTAGTTCAGAAACTTTATCGTGCTATTTAAAAATACCAGTGTGCCAGTTAAGAGATCCCTCGCGGAAATTTCGGCGTAATATCCAAAAATTCAACGCGAGACTCGATGTTTTCCACGTATTACCTTCCACCACGGATTTATGTGCTCCTCGTCAATGGAATTCCAGGTTAACCGCTAGAATCATTAATATCGACGGAAACCAGCTTCTACGAGTTTAAACTGTTCGCCGAGCTGAAAAGGAACTTAAAGAGCTCCGCTTTAAAGGGTCGAGAAACGCGAACTTGCGGCTTCCGTTGCATATGCTCCTATTAAAGTGAAAGGAAGCACGCTTGTCGGGAACAAGATGTCGGTTAACGAAACTTGAAAGTCGTTACATCTGTTAATACGAAGTGCAAGGTAACGTGCTTAAGCTTCGAGCGGTTATATTAGTTCAGGCGTAAAATGATGCGTCAATAAGTGGATGAAATATCGCGTGGGATGAGTTAGTGATTATTACAGGCTAAAGCACCATTACGTCGTATGTTATGTAAAATACATATCGTGAAGCGAGCTTTCTTTCAAGTATGCTGTGTATTTGAAAGTGCCAAAGTTTTTAGAACAAACTAATTCTTCCTCAACTTATGATTCTAACTGACAATGAGTCACTAATAATCCATCGTTAATTTAACGATTGGTGGGACTGTAAATAATAAATTGTAAAAAGCAAACAACGATAATTTCTATTACGATCAAAGCTTGAAGGTATGGAAATTTTTCAACGAGAAATGTTAATAAAACAACGATAATTTATACTTCAAGTTGAACTTGAAACAGGGAGACGATAATGTAATGGATGCAATTAATATTTCGTCAAAGTATTTACAAGAATTATTGTACACGCTATCGGCGTCGAGTGAATTGCGTCACGCAAACGTCATGTAACTCGTTATCGATACGAATTAACGTGTGTAAAATAATTTCATCGTCGCTCGGTATCCTTGGTCGCATCTCTGTTGCCTGCTCGTCTTGCAACTTGTCAATTTTCGTCGATTCCTCGCTGGTAGAACGCCATTATACTATAAGCGGGATAAAGAAGATATGCAGAGACGAGTCTCGGGCAAGGTCAACAAGTTTTAACGCAAATAAAAAGCGTAATTGACGAGGGTTCTACGAGAAGGTGCACGAGGGCCCATGCGCGCACTAAATTGTATGTCTTCGTGGCCGAGTTCGAAATTAATGAAACACGTTTCGACGCACCCGGTTACACGGCGCTTCTTTAAAATTCTACGCGTTCCAGCCAAATGTATGTAAATTCCTGTGATCATCGAATTTCCGTTTAATAAAACCACCCTGTATTTTCACCGTGCTGTCGACGTAAATAGGCTAGTTTAACGAAAGGAGAACTTCATTCAAGGTCATAATGGAGGAGAAATTCGTTTATTATTGATTTATGTAACATTCGCCGTATAATCTTATAGAACTTGGAGAAGAGGTTGAGTAATTGATACGCTGGAAGAGGCAACAACCGTGACAAAGCAGAATGGAAATGACTTACGAGATTTTTTTCCAGTCGATCTTTGCTTTAGAAGATCTTTGCGGCAATTTCGATAATGTTTGACCTTCGTATAATTCGTTTGCGTTTACTCAACTATGTAAAGTTCATGCTGTAACTTTATTAGAGAAAGACGTGGTTTAACTAAATACACATATGAGCGTGAAATTGAGTAAATCGTGTCTGAGTAGAATATAAAATTTATAGGAAATTCGCGTAAAGAAGGAAGTAAGAACGGAAATCAATCAAGGAAATAGATTGCAAACAATGAGAACTTCTCATAATAATGCGAGAGGATTGAAGTTTAATTAAACTGAATCAAATACACTCGAAGTTTAATTGAAATTTAAATGCGCTATCAGTTCAGAATTGATGAAGAATTTAATTTAAATACAGCTTTCTTCTGGTATGAGACAACACCAGTGTTAGCACGATCCAGTTCTATTCTATAGTTTTGCATTTACAGAATCTTACTGGGTACATTAAAATATCGTATCTGTATAACATGTATTAGATGTATTCGCAAACGAATTAATTTACCGTAGAATAATTAGGTTGGGGTTAGGGAACATCTTCTACCAGAAAAATAAAAGAACAATCTAGCGTCTTTAATTTTTCTTCGTACGCGCGTCTCAAGTTTATTAAACGAAATACTCGTCGTATCACATAAATTCCTGTAAGTGTATTTGCAATTATATCACGGAAGAGCTACATTTAATTAAATCGTAAAATCATAAAATGGACATCACGAGACAGATTTTTATAAGACATGTTAATTTTCATTCGACGATAAGTCGACATATAGATCATCTTTTTCAATATCGATTCCATCATGTTCAGAGTCTTGCTTCTGTATACTAGAATGCGTTATTATCAAAACAATCAACAAATTTAACAATGATCGTCTTCGTTAGAAGCCCCTCGATTTCATTAACATTTTCTCTTTGTGCGAAAGACTTATTCAACAAAATTAAAATATGCTATGATATCAAAAGTCGATTTTTATAGCAGCAGTAAGAAAATGCAAGTCATTGTATGTTACTATATTATACAGCATAAAATGTATACAGGCGTGCATGAAAAAGCTGTTTCTGGGCGATGTGTTTCACCATCAGTGACATCAGGCGGACGACATCAATATTCGAGTATTGATGTAATGGGATGGATGTACATTGTCATGGCAATGAATTCGAACTAAATATAAACTAAAAGCAGAAGAGAGGCGTTACAAGTTATGAATACCTTTGGTTAGGCTACTTATAAATGTATAAATAAAACTTACTTGGGCTAGATTATAAATTATCCAGTTATTGTAAATAGTTTTACACGCAAATCATTTTAAACAATAAGTAAACTGTGTATATATTGTGAATAATCTTACGATTATTTTAGAAAGCGATTTTTCTAAAAGTAATAATTATACAAATGATTTGCACGCAACGATATCACTTAGAAAATACAGTGTAAGCAAGTACGTAATCCTATAACGCGATCAAAAAATTGCTACTGCCTTCGATTAATGCACTTTGGACAATAAGAATGAAAATAAAATATGTTTCTAAAAGAAATAATATCAAATGGAACATTCGTAAATAAAAAGTATAGAAATTCTAAAGCTGGATAAAACTTAATTGACAAACTATACCAGCATGCGGAAAGCAATATCGATGGAATTTAATTTTAAGCGATCATAACTTTCTCTTTCTTTCGTCATCATAATAGTTAGGTTTTAATTTTCCTGTTTTTTCACATTATGTTACTTCATACATATAATGAGGAAAATTCTATATTCATTGTTTGAACATAAAGTGGAATACATATTGTTCGTTAAAGAACTTTTTATTTAATTCCAACCTTTTGTGCTCTGGGTGCTGTATAACGCTCAAAATACGTTCCGCGTTATACGGCACTCAGGACTATCGCAACTTAATAACTTAATTGCAAAAAGAATCTCGATTCAATAATGCAGCAGGCTATTTTTCAGCTCATTGTACAGCACATATCATCAAAAGGTTACAGTTCCAATTAAAATATATACTATCAGGTTCCAAGAAATGAATGGGATTGTAAAAGTTCAGAGTTAAAATGAAGAGCATAATTGAAAGAGTCCTATTGATGTGAAGTAAAGGAGAAAGTGTTAGAAATATAATATTAACGTTAACAATTAGTCAAATACTGTAACAGTATGTTTCATATAGAAATTTGATTGTATGTCGATCTTTCAAACTAGTCAAAATAGTATGACAATCTTTTAAAAAGTTGTAAATATACGAGTAAGTCAATATATTTGGTTAGATGATTACTGTACTGTAATTCTTATACACAGAAGTAAATAAAATAATAAAATTACAAAAACAATAAATTTTACGCTCAGAACGTTATTTAACTAACTATTAAACTAACTAATAACTAACATTTGCGGAAGTAATACTGACTTCAATAGCGGAACTAACGTCGATTACATCCGAACCGTGTTACATCCACTTTTTATCCTTTATCCTACTTTGCTTTTCCTTCTTTTTGTCTTTTCTTTCATAGCCTCACTGATACTCTCTAATTTTTTTTCCCTCTGTCTTCGTAATATTTCGATTGCGTCCTTTGTCCCTTTTGTTTCGTAGAATGTGCAGGGATGGGTTGGTGTTTTGCAGAAGATAATAAAGCGTATTCTGCCCCTTCCCATTCTCCAGTTTCCTCCCTGTTCCCTGCGAAAACGATACGCGGTTCCTGCCATAAAAATCTTTCTGTAGGAAGCTAC
The DNA here is from genome assembly GCF_041682495.2 of Bombus fervidus. Lineage (NCBI taxonomy): Eukaryota > Metazoa > Arthropoda > Insecta > Hymenoptera > Apidae > Bombus > Bombus fervidus. The sequence continues at coordinate 7,606,290 of NC_091524.1, forward strand.
GCAGGACCGTACGCGTCATTTCTGAGTGCACTCTAATTATTCACGCACGACGAATCATATCCAGCGAAATAAAAGAATGTTGAATGTTTTCATCCACTTTTGGAGAAACCATTTTTCGATATCACTAGACTCCCCCGATTAGCATAAGCCTTCGGAGCTACTCCTCCTTCTGCCTGATTTTTTTTTCTTTAGGATTGTTTATATTGTCCACCCTGATCGGAACGTCCAATCTAACATTTTGTTCACTTTTCGAGTTACATTGAAAAATGTAAAGCTCCCCTTGTTCCTTATATTTTTCGGTGAACGTACGTATATTATACAGATTGTTGGGAGACGAGGAGTAAATGTTTCAAATTGAGCAAAGGAAAACAAGGGCAGCACGAAAGAACGACGAAACTTCAATTTACTTGGACACTTAGAAATTACTGTTAGGACGAATAGGATTTGTAACTAAAGATGACAGTGTGAAGAACGAAATACGTACTTTAAAATTGTCTAGAATATGCACGTAAGCTCGGTTTCAATTTCTGCTGAATTTTCCGCGATATTCTTTGTTTTCAAACGCTGATTCAGATTTCATAATTATCTTGATGCTTTTTTCACGAATTACACAATGAAAAAGCATTGTGACCCGCGGAATAAATTTGTTTGCAGATCGTGTCTGCAAATAGACCGCTGGGTTTTTAATTAAAATCAG